>NC_133656.1:76757710-76975737 GCF_009905375.1 Apium graveolens
ATTATTATATTATTATCTTTATTAATTTTATAAGCAGGTTGTAATCAGCGTGTGGTGGACCCCAAACTTCTGACCCGGGTTTGGAGGGCGCCACAGTTTGGTATCAGAGCTACAGGTTATAAGTCACTGACACAAGCCTAGGTTGACGGGAATGGGTAGAGGGTTAGGATTAGAAGTAAGGAATAGAATGATAGAACGTTGAGAGGTTGAGTGTTACGGTATAACCAGTAGTAGTATAATTCGCGTCGTGGTTCGAGATTCTTATATTGCGATATAATTTCAGATAGCAGCGATGGCCGACTCTTTTATTCATGTATCAGCTAATCACTCAGAGCCTTCAGTTGGAGCACCAGCATCGGATCCCCGTCCTGTTATTCCACCAGTATTGGCTATTCTACCTCCACCGGTGTTGCAGCCCGTACCACTGCAGGCTATTCCACCTCCAGGCATGAGGCCACCTGTTAGAGGACCCCCACCTGCTGATTCAGGCTTTACTAGTCATTCAGTTACAGGAGTACCTTTTCCGTTCTCTTCCTATCATATCCCATATCATCAGTTTGAGGCTTGCCTTATGGAGCAGCGATTCCTTCAGGGTCAGATTCAGGAGTTACTACATATAATGCGTACCAGAGAAGTTGGGAGTGGTGAGAGGCGACTCAGAGAGAGGCTACAGACATGTCGTAGGATAGCTGCAGTGAGGATTGCTGAGGCTACACATGAGGACATCACTCCTGATTTTTTAGTGGAATGGGCTAAGTGGGTTCTAGAGGAGCTTGAGGAGATTGGAGGTCCAGATTTTCCATGAGTCAGAGATTCAGAGATGGAGATGCTGAGCAGTGTTGTTATGATTATGTAGTATGTACAATAGTGTGTAGTGTGTATCAGTAGACTTTTGAGTGTATTTATAGACTAGCGATGTTGACTAGTGAGTAGGTTGTTGTACCCTTTTACTTTTACTTCCGAAGCGTCTTTACGCTTGTACTACCTAAAACTTTTGATCTATATATATTAGTACCTTTTTCCTTTCCAGCACTGTCATTTACTTTATCACACTTGTTTTACTTTACCTTATTTATTGCACCAGTTATACCCTGTGATACCATGTACCCTGTTTTCCATAACTGTTTATATTCTGTAAAGAAGCATGCAATTTACTTAGTTACAACTGTTTTCAAAAAAAGAAGAGATATTTCTGTTTTACAACACTTTTCCTTTATGCAAAGATTTGAGTCAAAAGCTAAATAAATTGTTTGATTCTTTACAGAAAATGCCTCCCAGAAGAAATACCCGCACCCACACCCAGAATGAAGAAACCAACAACAACAAAAATAACAACCAAGATGAGACAAACCAGAATGTGAACCCAGGACCCATAGACCCAGCAATAGCCCAGATTCTCCAAATCTTGGCCCAACAAACAGTTCACCTGACACAACAACAACAAAGACAGACCAATTCCCAGGTAACTTTTAAAACTTTCCAGGCAGTAAACCCACCAGAATTTAAGGGTTCCTTAGAGGCAATTGAAGCAAATGTGTGGTTAAAGGAAATAGAAAAGGCATTTGCCTTGGTAAAAGTGAAAGAGGAGCAGAAGGTTGAGTTTGCAAGTTACTATTTGAAGAATGAGGCCACCTATTGGTGGGAGATGGTGAAGACATTGGAAGGTACAGATGTTATTACTTGGGAAAGGTTTAAGGAATTGTTTTTAGAAAAATATTTTCCTCAGTTTGTTCAAGACCAGATGGAGCTGAAGTTTTTAGAGTTAAAGCAAGGAACTATGTCGGTGTCAGATTATGAGAGTAAATTTGAGGAATTGTCAAGGTATGTGCCGTCGTATGTTGATACTGATAGAAAGAAAGCTAAGAGATTTCAGCAAGGCTTGAAGCCATGGATCAGAGGAAAGGTAGTTATCTTTGAATTAGAAACCTATGCAGGAGTTGTACAAAAGGCTATGATTGCGGAGACAGAAAGTGAGATATCACAGAAGGAGAAAGAGAGCAAGAAAAGGAAGGTTAAGGGAAGTGAGGGTCAGTCACAACCAGGGAAGTTTCCAAATTTTAAGAAGGGCAAGTTTCATCCAGGGAGAAATTTTAATTTTAGGAGATAAAATGCAGGAGACGGAGGCCAGGGCAACCGTCCAGCTAATGTGAATCAGCCGAATCAGTTGAGATTAACTTTTCCAGATTGTCAAGTTTGTGGAAAGAAGCATGGGGGAGTTTGTAACAAGTTGAATGTGGTATGTTTCAAATGTAATCAGAAAGGACACTATTCGAGGGAGTGCCGAAATCAGCCAGCAAGAGAGCCAGCAAATAAGGATCAACCTATCCGGAATCCAGCAGTGAAGGTTCCAGCCATTGGATTTACGTGCTTCAAATGTGGAAAGCCAGGACATATGGCCAGGGATTGCAAGACACCAGCCCCAGTCAGTAATGCATTGAGGATTATGGGATCTACCCCAATAGTGAATGAGATTCCAAGGGCTAGAGTTTTCGACATGTCAGTGAAGGATGCTATCCAGAATACAGATGTCGTGGCAGGTACGCTCAATGTGAATTCTTTATGTGCCAAAGTGTTAATAGATTCGGGAGAAACTCGATCGTTTGTTTCACAATATTTTGTTAGCAAGTTAAATTGTCCAGTAGAGTATTTAAATGAAATAATAACTGTGGAATTAGCAAACCAAGAACGTGTAATTGTGAATCAAGTTTGTGGGAATTGTGAGGTTGAGATTTCTGGTAGTAAGTTTTGTGTAGATTTGATACCATTTAAGTTAGGAGAATTTGACGTTATATTAGGGATGGATTGGTTATCTAGGCACGATGCCCAGATAGATTGTCGAAATAAGAAGGTAATGGTGAAAATGCCAGACGAAAGGATAGTAACGTTCAAGGGTCAAAAACAAGCAAATAAGTTCTTAACGATGATTCAAGTCAAGAAGTTACTATGACAAGGATGTGAGCATTTCATGGCATATGTGATTGACAGAAGTCAAGAACCAACAAAACTTGAAGATATTCCAGTTTTGAATGAATTTCCAGACGTGTTTCCCGACGAATTTCCAGGACTTCCTCCAGATAGAGAAATTGAATTTGCGATCGACTTAGCACCTGGAACAAAACCAGTATCCAAGGCCCCGTATAGAATGGCGCACGTCAAAATGAAAGAATTAGCGAAGCAATTGCAAGAGCTGTTAGAGAAAGGAGTAATCAGACCCAGTGTGTCCCCGTGGGGTGCACCGGTATTATTTGTCAAGAAGAAAGATGGAAACATGAGACTATGTATCGACTATAGGGAGCTCAACAAGCTTACAATCAAGAATAAGTATCCGTTACCTAGAATTGATGATTTGTTTGACCAATTGAAGGGAGCCAAGTATTTCTCCAAGATCGATTTAAGATCGGGATATCATCAACGGAAGATCAAGCCAGAAGATATACCAAAGACAGCTTTTCGAACAAGGTATGGACATTATGAATTTTTAGTAATGTCTTTTGGATTGACCAACGCCCCGGCAGCATTTATGGACCTGATGAACAGAATTTTCAAGGAATACTTGGACAAGTTCATTATTGTATTTATAGACGATATTTTGATCTCTTCAAAGACAGAAGAGGATCATGCGAAACATTTAAGAACAGCTCTGGAGATTTTAAGGAAAAAGAAGTTGTATGCTAAATTCTCGAAGTGTGAGTTTTGGTTACAGGAGGTTCAGTTCTTAGGACACATAGTTAGTAATGAAGGGATCAAAGTGGACCCGGCAAAGATCGAGGCAATTACGAATTGGGAGAGACTGAGAACACTGTTAGTCCCTTAACAATATAGCAAGAATTACAGAAGGGGGGTTGAATGGAATTCTTTATCTTTTTCTTGAAATAAAAATGTTCAACTCGATTATAGATATATATGTTTTGATTAGCACAATGCGGAATATAAACTTTAATGAATCAAAACAAGAGTAATTAAAAATAAGAGTCTTTAAAAACTTTCTAGTGGATTTAAACAATTCCACCAGAGATATATATTAATATATCGAGAGAACTCTGTGTGCAGAAATGCTCACAGCTGCTTTTATAAGATAGAATAACTAAGAACACAGGAAATGCTAAAGATAGTGCTTACAAAGATTTCTCTGTGTTTGTTTTTAAGCTTACTAAGTTTTCTTAGTTCTTTTTCTATTTGCTACTCTCTTGGTTTATATATATTACCAAGATTACAAAGTCAAAAGAACTGAATAAATATAAAATCTAACAGTCTTGATCTTTGCTGCTTTTCGTCCTCTATGACCCAGTTAATAGGCTTCCACAGTGTTTGTATCTAATCTCGACGGCTGTGTGTCAGCTTTCACTGTTCAACTGATGTTTGAATCTTGATATTATCATCCGTCGACTTTCAGATCATCCGTCGATGACTTACTTGATCATCCGTCGACTGCTATTTTGAACATCCGTTGAAAGTCATTTGATCATCCGTCGAAGCTTTGTTAAGCATCCGTTGACAGCTATTTTGGCACTTGACTTCATTTCACTTATACAGAATTACAAGACATTGCTTATGTACAGTTAATCAACCTATTCTGCATATCTAGTTAAAGTCAACATGACTTATATGCTACTACAGATTCTATACAAAGGTGCATACAACACTGTGCTACAAACTTATCATTATATAAGCTACTCACTCGATGGATAATAAATTACTCATCCGTCGGTACTCAAACTGAGTTATCCGTCGGGACTATAATTCTTATCCGTCGAGTGCTACATTATTTCAGTAAGTAAAATCTACTTAGATGTTTTGTTTAGGTAATCATCAAGTGCACAACATATTCACAACAATCTCCCCCAATTTATGTCTACTGGAATTGTAGCCATAAATTAAGAGACACTTGATGATAACAAAACATCCTAAACATATATCTTTAAAGATAAGTAGATAAAACTGAAAGTTCTTCAATTTAAACAAGGTATACAAGGTTTGGCTCACAGTCAATTCAAGATGCTCCTCTAGCCTGAGCAGATTTTTCTAGTTTCTTGAAGGTCTGGATCTTCTTCCAAGCTTTCTGTTGTTTTCTTCAATTTGATTATGGAGCTGTCTGTGGAATTCTAATTCATCAGCTTCTGAGAGATCTAACATTTCTTGCATTTCCAAAAGAGTCTCATTGCTAGAGATACTCAGTTGGTCTTCTAGTCTGAAGAATCTTCTCACACCCTTGTCATCCATGAATTCCATCAACCAGTAGGGCCTTAGATGCACTCTTCTCCCTGTGTATGGGATGATAAGAGTTTTGGGTAGTGCATCTTTGGCTCTAACACTCCTTAGCTCTTCAATCTTCTTCAATACTAATCTTCTTGCAGTTACATTAAACCCAAAGTTTTTCTTGAAGGATGAATAGACTTTGATCAACACAGCTTGGCTTTCTTGAAGTATCATGTGAAGAGGCCACTGAATCTCCCTTCCTCCTTTGTACTTGAATACCAACCTTTCAGGTAGGTTTCTGTATGCATCAATTGCCTTTACCTCATCCAGCTCCTCCAGATAAAGGTTTAGGTCTGAAAATTCCTTGATGTCACACAAGTACAAGTAGTCTCTCTTGTTGATCTTGGGTTGAGCTTTGACTACTGCCTTGGATTTGAGAGGTGACAGCTTCACTTTCTTGACTGCCCTTGATTTTTTCCTTCTTGGCTTGGTGAGAATTGGCAAGTTGAAGTAAGGAATTGGTAATTTATCCCACTCTATTGGCTCATCCTTTGGCACAATAGGCTCTCCATGTATGTTCCTGTAGGGGTCCACCACCCTTATGTCTTTAAATACCACAGAGGGCTTTGATGCTTGAGTTTCAGCTTTAGTGGATTCCATTGGAAATTGATCTTCCAATTCCTTGTTAACAATATCCAACTTTCTTTTTGTTCTTTTAGCCAATTCTTTCTTTCTTGGAGATTTATTCTGTTCTTCAATCTTCTTCTTTGATCCAGTAGCTTGAGTTGGTTGAGAGGGAATTTGTTGAGAAGAGTTCACAGCCTGTAGCTTGGTCAGGATAACAAACTGTTCTTTCTTTTGTTTAGACTTCTTTGCATCTAGAGCAGCTTGCCTCTTTTCCTGCTTCAATCTGGCTTTTTCTTCTTCCTTTGCTTGAGCAAATTGTGGATGTCCAGCTACCACACAAATTTCCTTCCCATTTCTGATATCTTTGCAATTCTCTCTCTTGAGGCTGAATCAGCTGGATCTTTGTAGAGAAGAATAGATCTTGACAGAAGCTTCTTTTCATCAGGCTTGGGTGTCTCATACACAGTATCCATAGGGTTCTTCAAAGATGACTTTGGATAGTTTGCCCTTGGTTTAAGAATCATCTCAGCCTTTGTAGTCTTGATGCAGGAAGATTGTCCTTTCTCCAGATAGTTCATGCTCATCTCATTCACATTGATTGGCTTGACAAGAGAGTGATGGATTGCTGACTGATCTGGTTCCTTGACTAATTGAAACTTTCTCTGTATTTCCTCATCAATCTTTTTCCAGTTGATCAGAGTCAACTCTTCTTTATCAGCATCTTTCAAACTTGCTGCTGCTGCATTTATAAGATCTATACCATTTGTAACTGGTGGCTTGGAGATAGTAATTGAAGGTACAATTACTTTGCTGATTTGAACTACAATGTTCTCCCCCTTAGTTGGTCCTTTCTCCCCCTTACTTGATTCTCTCTCCCCCTTTTTGTTATCATCAAGTGATGGAGTTAGGCCTTGTACTTTATCCAGTTGCATGAGAAGATTTGTCTGAGTCTGTTGATTTTGAAGAAGTAGGGCCACTGAATTCTCAATAATTTGAACTCTGGTCTCCAGCTTGGCTATCTTCTTTTCAGAATCTGATTCTCTTCTCAACCTTTGTAATAAATCATGCATGATACCATATGGCATTAGTGAATCCAGTTTCTCAGAGTTGTATGTCTTTAAGTCAGCTATCTCCTTTTTCAATTCATCCACACTGATATTCTGTCCGGAGTGTTGGATCTTCATTAAGTGCAAGGAGTCTAGATAAGCTTTAAAAATAGCCTTGGTACCTGCATCTGAAACTTCCTGAAGGGCTTGCTGAATAGCTGTTACTTGTCTTACCAAAGACACCTCAAATTGTCCTGTTGTAAAGTCCTTTGCCCATGCCCATTCAGGTAAACTTAAAGCAGAACTTTAGCCTTCAGCTCCCCCTAAGTTCATGCTTCTATTCAAAGAATTAGAGTCATCATCATCAGAATTTACTCCAAATTTTTCAGATGGCTCTCCAGCTTGAGGAGGCATCTTGTTGACAGCAGCTTTATCTCTTTGAAGAGATTCTGTGGTTTCCCATAAGTGTAAAGTCTGCTCTGCCTCCACATTGCCATGAGCAGCCAACAGTTGATAGGCTGAAACAGGGTGAGTAAAAGTGTCAGCATCCAAGGAAATGTTATCAATTACAGCTTTGTAATGTTGCTGAAATTGTCTTTCCTTTTCAGCATCATCCACAATCATTGACTCACTAGCAATGGCTGGCTCCATCTTTATTGCTTCAGTACCTGCTTTTCTCTCATATTCTCTCTTTTGTTGCATCAGGGTCTCACCCTGGCTCCCCACTCTCACACCCTCACCTTCACCTACTAAGGTGGGACTCCTCTCACTCACTTTTGCCAATCCTGAATGAATGGATTGCTGAGATTCACTCTTTTCCTCTCCTTTTTCCTGGGAGCAACCCAGCCTCTCACTCAATACACTCTCCTCTCTCAGTCCTAAGAGTGATTGTATTACCACCAAATCTTCTGCACTTGAAATTATTAAAGTTTGAAGTTGTGCAAAGACACTCGACGGATAAATGATATCCGTCGGGTGATGGGTAAAGCTATCCGACGGATAACTGCTGTTAAGCTTATCCGTCTGGATACAATCACTACTCGACGGATGAGCAATATCCATCGAGAGAGTAGAAATGAATGAGGTGGGAAGAGAAACTATTGTTGACTCTGTGTTGATTGAAGTTATTTGAGGCACAGATGTCATAATAGAATCAGAAAGAATTGGCAAGTGAGCCAACAAATCATCTAAAAGATGATGCTCACTTGCACTAGATTTTGGCTTCCCCAACAGAGTTAAAGAAGGGGAATCAGGAATTGAAGTGTTTATCATGTCCACTTCCAGTGAGTTGGTTGGTGAGTATTGTGTTTCAGTGGCTTCTATCAAGAGAGATTTTGGCTGTGACTCCACATTTATTGGAGCCACATCAATCTGAATTTGAGAAGGTGCAGGGACTGTGTCTTTAGCACCAGTTTGCACTAAGTGTGTGTCCTGTGCATCCCCAGTTGTTTTGGATTTCTTCTTTCTGGTGTAAGTTTGGTGTAGGCTTGTGTCCCTAACCCTCTTGGCCTGTGCTCTTGGATGAGAGCTTTGTTCAATAGCCACATCCTTTTGGGAGGATGCAGCTAGAAGTGAGCTTTTGTCCTTTTTAAGCACTGCAGTTTGTTGGGAAACTGCAGTGTGGCTAGGCTGGGATTCACTTATCTCTCCAACCTTATCCTTGGGGTTTCTTTGATGTTCACCCCTTCCCTCACCTATCTTACCCTCCTTCACACTCCCCTCTTTGTGTTTGGTAGAATTTTCAACTGGTACCTTTTGAGAGATACCAGAGGGGGTTTTCTTTGATTTGGATTTAAGAATTGCAGTTATTTTGGCAGCTTTGGTAGGCAACTGTTTGGTCATTGTCATAGTTGCCATACCTATGCCTGAAGTCAAAGAAATAAAGGGATTGGAATAGTTGAGAGTGTAGATGAACTTACCTCACTTACCTGAGGTGCCAGCATTACAGGAAAATTAAACATTGGCACATCCTTGTGATGGTTGGCTCTGTTCAAATCTGCAATGATTCTTCTCTCTTGAACCCAACACGCTAATTTGTTGGTTGGGTTCTCAAGTACAATCTCTTCACAAAGATGGTTAGCCAAAAGCATAAAAAATCTAGCATAGTAAATATTCTTTCCTCTTTTGGTTAAGTCACCTAGTTTGTAACCTAACTCATACACAACCAGATCACTTAAGTTGTAATATTTGTCTGTAACTAGCATGTATAGCATGTTAAGCATGGAAATGTTCACAGAATCAAAATTACTGATTTTTCCAGAAAAGACCTTAGTTACTACATCACACAAGTAACTCCATTCCTTCCTAAGACCTAGTCTTCTAATTTCACTTAGTTTTGCAGTAGGAAGTGCATAATGAATGGAATTTAGCATATTGACAATATCAGTGTCAGTGTGTGGTGCAGTAACATTGTCATCAGGAATCTTGAAACATGCTTTTATGACATCACTATTGATACAGAAAACATTACCTTTGATGGTCAGAGTGATGGTTTTGTCAGTAGAGTTGTAGATTGCTGTTATCCACATCTCCTCAACAACTTCACAATAAATTGTGGGTGATTCCAGCATAGCAAAACTTAACTTGCAGTTCTTCACGAAGTCCATCATCTTATGATAGTCTTCAGATTGCTGAATCCCCTTATTGACCAAGGCAGTGAAGTTGTTCTTCTCATAGATGAACCCAGTCTGTGACATGATCTTTACTACGGGTGCCATTGTTAGGGAAGAAAAGTTTTGAAGAGAAAGAGGATTTTTGCTTGAGAGAGAATGAAATAAGACAGTTGAATTTGAGAATGATAAAAGAAAATGATTAGAATGAAATAGGCTTTTATACTTTGCTCAAACTCAACGGATAAAAATAATAAAGAGAAATAAATTACCCAATAGAAACTGCCTAAAATTACCGTTTTAAAATAAACTTTAAAAATTCCACCCATTATCCGTCGTGTAATGCTTATAAACTGTAAGTATACTCGATGGATAATGTTCAGGGAATTAACGGTTAAGATTTAGACACTTTGACGGATGAGGATGAAATGTTATCCGTCGAGCTTCAAAATATTCCAGAAAAGTAATTGATTTTTATTTACAATTTGTATATCGACGGATGACTCAACCCGATGGATAACGGTCATCCGTCGAGAGACAAATTTTGACTTAGCCAAAATTTCATCCAAGACTAAAAATCAACTAAATTTCTGGCTTCTTTTCAACTTGCAAGAATAATTCAGATAAATTCAAGAGTAATTAAGCATACCTAACTCACTTACCAACATAGAAAAGGTGGATTCATCCAGTGGCTTGTTAAAAATATCTGCAAGTTGCTTCTCACTTGGAACAAAATGTAACTCTACAGTACCATTCATTACATGTTCCCTTATGAAATGGTACTTGATGTCTATATGCTTTGTCCTTGAATGTTGTACTGGATTTTCAGTGATGGCAATTGCACTTGTGTTGTCACAGAAAATAGAAATCCTTTCAACTTGCAAACCATAGTCTAGCAATTGATTTTTCATCCATAAAATATGTGCACAGCAACTGCCAGCAGCAATATATTCAGCTTCAGCTGTAGAAGTAGAAACTAAATTTTGCTTTTTACTGAACCAGGACACAAGCTTGTCTCCTAGAAATTGACAGGTTCCTGTTGTGCTTTTTCTATCAATTCTGCAACCTGCATAATCTGCATCTGAATAACCAGTTAGATCAAAACCAGAATCTCTAGGATACCAAATGCCAAGGTTTGGTGTTCCTTTGAGATATCTGAATTTTTTTTTAATAACTATCAAATGAAAGTCTCTAGGATCAGCCTGAAATCTAGCACACAAACATGTAGCAAACATTATATCTGGCCTACTGGCTGTTAAGTACAGAAGTGAGCCAACCATGCCTCTATAACTTGAAATATCCACAGACTTTTCAGTAGTGTTTAGTTCAAGCTTAGTTGCAGTGGCCATGGGAGTTTTTGCAGATGTGCAATTCATTAGATCAAACTTCTTTAAAAGATCAAAAATATATTTAGTTTGACTAATGAATATTCCATTACTAACTTGCTTAACTTGTAAAGCAAGAAAGTAAGTTAGTTCTCCCATCATACTCATTTCATACTTGCTTTGCATCAGTTTGGCAAACTTTTTACAAAGTTTCTCATCTGTAGAGCCAAAAATAATATCATCTACATAAATTTGAACAAGTATGCTAGAGCCATTCACATTTCTGAAAAATAAAGTTTTATCTACAGTACCTCTTGTGAAGTGATTTTCCAAAAGGAACTTTGATAAAGTGTCATACCAGGCTCTAGGTGCTTGCTTCAGTCCATAAAGTGCTTTCAATAGATAGTAGACATACTCTGGGAAATTTGGATCTTCAAAGCCAGGAGGTTGACTTACATACACTTCTTCCTCCAAATCTCCATTCAGAAAGGCACTTTTGACATCCATTTGATAGACCTTGAAATTGGCATGGGCTGCATAGGCTAAGAAGATTCTGATGGCTTCAATCTTGCAACAGGAGCAAATGTTTCATCAAAATCTATCCCTTCTTGCTGACAATAGCCTTTAGCAACTAATCTTGCTTTGTTCCTTACTACTATGCCATTTTCATCCATCTTGTTTCTGAATACCCATTTGGTGTCTATTGGATTCTTTCCTTTAGGCTTGGGTACCAGTTTCCATACTTTATTCCTTTCAAATTTGTCTAGCTCCTCCTGCATAGCTAAAATCCAATCAGGATCTAATAAGTCTTCTTCTACCTTCTTTGGTTCTTCCTTAGACAGGAAGTTGCTGTATAGACATTCTTCTTGAGTTGCTCTCCTGGTTTGAACTCTGGAAGAAACATCACCAATAATCAGTTCAAAGGGGTGATCTTTTGTCCATTTTCTTGGTTGAGGTAGATTAGCCCTAGATGAAGAGACCTCAATGTTGTCTTGATGTGTGATTGAGTTTTGATTGCTAGAAACTCCCCCTGAGTTTGTGGATCTTTGATTTGAGATTGGGGTGCTTTCCATGGGTGATCTGCCTTGACTTCCTGCTCCTTTTGATAACCCGACGGATGGTGAATTTTGAGTACCGACGGATGAGGCAGGTTGTCTTCCGACGGATAATACAGATTGCCTTCCGACGGATGAAGCATTATGTAACTCGACGGATGTTGAGTTTTGTGCTTCATTTGTAGTAAATTTGTATGCATTATCCTTAGACACTGTTTCTTGATCACTTTCATCATCACTTTCTTCACTGACCATCTCAACATTATCGAATTTGAGGCTCTCATGGTAATCTCCATCTTTTAGTCCTTCAATCTTTTTATCATCAAACACAACATGTATAGATTCAACAACAATGTTGGTTCTTAGATTGTAGACTCTATATGCTTTACCAACAGCATATCCAACAAAAATTCCTTCATCTGCTTTAGCATCAAACTTCCCATTTTGATCAGTTTGATTTCTCAGAATATAGCATTTACAGCCAAAGACATGAAGAAAGTTCAAAGTTGGCTTCTTGTTCTTGAACAATTGATAAGGTGTCTTGCATTTTGCTTGATTAATCAGAGAGATGTTCTGAGTGTAGCATGCAGTGTTGACAGCTTCAGCCCAGAAATATGTTGGTAATTTTGATTCTTCAAGCATTGTCCTTGCAGCTTCAATAAGAGATCTATTCTTTCTTTCCACTACTCCATTCTGTTATGGAGTCCTTGCTGCTGAAAACTCATGCAGGATCCCATTTTCCTCACAGAATGCTCTCATAACATAGTTCTTGAACTCAGTTCCATTGTCACTCCTGATTCTTCTAACTTTGAAATCAGGATGATTGTTAACTTGCCTTATGTGATTGATGATGATTTCACTAGCTTCATCTTTGGACTTTAGGAAATAGGTCCAAGAGAACTTTGAGAAATCATCTACAATTACTAGGCAAAATCTTTTCTTTGAGATTGACAAAACATTGACTGGTCCAAACAAATCCATGTGAAGCAGTTGCAGAGGTTCTTCAATTGTGAATCAAGTTTCTTCCTGAATGATGCTTTAATTTGCTTCCCTTTTTGGCAGGCATCACACAGTCCATTCTTTGTAAACTCCACCAGAGGAATGCCTCTAACTAGCTCTTTCTTTACCAGCTCATTCATGGTCTTGAAGTTCAAATGGGATAGCTTCTTGTGCCATAGCCAACTTTCATCTTGACTTGCTTTAATGAGAAGACAAGTTACAGATTCTGCTTTATTTGAGTTGAAGTCAGCTAGATACACATTTCCTCTTCTCACACCAGTGAGAACCACATTGTTGTTTTGATTATTAATCATAACACAGGTTTCTTTGTTGAAGGTTACTGAGTTGCCTTTATCACAAAGCTGGCTGATACTCAACAGATTGTGTTTGAGACCATCCACTAAGGCAACCTCTTCAATGATGACATTGTCCTTTGAAATCAAGCCATATCCCACAGTATAACCTTTGCTGTCATCTCCAAAAGTGATACTTGGGCCAGCTCTCTCTTCAAACTCTGTGAGCAGGGTAGAATCACCAGTCATGTGTCTTGAACAACCACTATCCAAGTACCAAAGATTCCTTCTATTTCCCTACACACATCAAAATCAAATCAAGTTGATTTTGGTACCCACGTTTCCTTGGGTCCTGCCTTGTTAGCTTTCTTCTTCTGTTTCTTAGGTTTTAACTCATTTGACTTAGGAATTTCAGATTCTTCCTTAGTCATTTGGGTTGGGCCTTTGAAACCACTAGGTGCTACAGAATTATTATGCATGTTATGGCTAACAGGAAATGGCATGCTTGGTGCAAACCTGTTATTCCAGTAAGGCATGCTAAATGGCATTTGAGGCATATTGTATGCAGCATAATATGGATTAGGTGCAAATGGCATATTAGCAAACTGTGCATTCATGTTCTGTGTAGGCATAGCATTAACAGGCATAGGAGGCATGGCATTCATGTTAGAGAATTGAGGCTGAACAGACATGGGAGTAGGCATGGCAGATTTGCAATTAACAGACAAATGATTTACACTACCACATTTGACACAGATATTTCTAGGAGCATATTTGTCAGGTGTGTAGTTGTTATGTTTGTTAATCCCTACTTTACCATTCCTATTGTTTTTCCTTTTAGTTTCTGTTTTTACCTCTATCTTCTCAAGTCTGTCACTCAACTGTTTGACAGTCATGTGACCAACATTAGCCTTCTTCCCTTTCTTGGCTTGACTTGACTCCCCTGAAACAAAGTTCTTGGAAATAGACCCATACTTTTCATTTAGCTTGGTTAATTTGGCTTTACTAATGGGTTTGTTCACAGCCGACGGATGAGGATTTTTATCATTCGACGGATAACACATTTTGTTATCTGACGGATAGTCCTCATCATCCGTCGAGTCTATATCTGTCAGCAATCCATCTGCCAAAATAGGTTCTAGTTTCTCCTTATTCTTTTTCCAGACTTCATCATAAAAGGACTCAATTCCTTGAACCTTGGTGATTTGAGCATGAACGTCTCTGGATGTTTTCCATGCTTTAATCACCTCCTGTTCACGATCGAGCTGCTTCTTTAAAATTTCTTCCTTTTTCAAGGACTCAGTTAATTCCTCCTTAGCAATTCTACAATCAATTTTTAGTTTCTCAAACTCAACAAACTGAGACTCAAGCACATTATTCCTCTCACTCAAAAACAAGTTGTTTTCTTTGATTTTAGCATTTTCTTTAGTGAGGGACTTAAGTGTAACACGCAAATGATACAATTCTATAGACATGTCATTTATTGCATCATTACACTCAGCTTTAGATAAATGTGCAAGGTTTGTAGTAATTACCTGATTGCTTGAGGAACTTGTCTATGTTTCATCAGACTTGGCCATAAGGGCTAGATTGACATAGCTGATCTCCTCATCTTCATCCAAACCATCAGCTGCCCAGTCATTCTCTTGTGTAATAAAAGCCCTTTCCTTCTATTTGAGTAGATCAAAGTATTTTTGCTTATAATCCACAGACTCAAATCTCTTCTTACTAGAATCTGACTTTCTACACTCATTTGCAAAATGCCCTGCCAAGCCACATTTGAAACACTTGAATTTTGACTTATCCACCATGTTTCTATTTGGCTTGGCAGCTCCAAAGTTCTTCTTGAACTTGAGCTTGGCAAATCTTCTTGAAAGGAATGCTAGGTGCTCATCAATGTCCTCCATGTCATCTTGACTCAAAGAATCTTCACTTTCTGCAGCTAGCCCTTTACCCTTGCTTTCACAGGCCTTTGAAGTTGATTCCACAGCTTCCATCTTCACTTCCTTCTCCTTTTCCAGTTCAGCAACTAGTGCAATGGATCCTCCTTTCTTCTTTCCTCTCTCCATTCTTTCATCCTGCTCTATTTCAAGCTCATAGGTCTTTAGAATTCCATACAGTCTCTCCAAAGTAAACTTCTTATAATCTTGTGAGTTTCTCAATGAGACTGTCATTGGTTTCCATTCCTTTGAAAGAGATCTGAGAAATTTCAGATTCGAGTCTTTAGTCTGATAGACTCTTCCATGCAATTTAAGAGCATTTAGTAGCTTTTGGAATCTACTAAAAATGTCAGTGAGTGACTCACTTTCTTCATTGTGAAAATGCTCATATTGCTGAATCAGGAGCTGCATTTTATTTTCTCTTACTTGCTCAGTACCATCACAGATTATCTGTATTGTGCCCCAAACTTCCTTGGCAGTCTTGCAGTTGATGATGTTATCAAACATATCTGCATCAACACCATTGAACAGAATGTTCATGGCCTTTTTATCTTTCCTGACTTGTTCAAGATCAGGATCAGACCATTCATGCCTTGGCTTTGGAACTGATGGTTCATTTCCTGTTGCAGCTCTCATTGGAACATGAGGGCCTCTTTCTATGCAGTCCACATAGGCCTCATCTTGAGAAAGCATATGAAGATGCATCTTTACCTTCCAATGATGGTAATTATCTTTATCCAGAAAAGGAATCTTGATTCCAACATCTTTCTTGTTCATCTTGCTGAATTGTTTTGATCTTTAAACTCTTTGTAGATTAAGAGCTAGCTCTGATACCAATTGTTAGTCCCTTAACAATATAGCAAGAATTACAGAAGGGGGGTTGAATGGAATTTTTTATCTTTTTCTTGAAATAAAAATGTTCAACTCGATTATAGATATATCTGTTTTGATTAGCACAATGCGGAATATAAACTTTAATGAATCAAAACAAGTATAATTAAAAACAAGAGTCTTTAAAAACTTTCTGGTGGATTTAAACAATTCCATCAGAGATATATATTAATATATCGAGAGAACTCTGTGTGCAAAAATGCTCACAGCTGCTTTTACAAGATAGAACAACTAAGAACACATGAAATGCTAAAGATAGTGCTTACAAAGATTTCTCTGTGTTTATTTTTAAGCTTACTTAGTTTTCTTAGTTCTTTTTCTATTTGCTACTCTCTTGGTTTATATATATTACCAAGATTACAAAGTCAAAAGAACTGAATAAATATAAAATCTAACAGTCTTGATCTTTGCTGCTTTTCGTCCTCTATGACCCAGTTAATAGGCTTTCACAGTATTTATATCCAATCTCGACGGCTGTGTGTCAGCTTTCACTGTTCAACTGATGTTTGCATCTTGATATTATCATCCGTCGACTTTCAGATCATCCGTCGATGACTTACTTGATCATCCGTCGACTGCTATTTTGAACATCCGTTGAAAGTCATTTGATCATCCGTCGAAGCTTTGTTAAGCATCCGTTGATAGCTATTTTGGCACTTGACTTCATTTCACTTATACAGAATTACAAGACATTGCTTATGTACAGTTAATCAACCTATTCTGCATATCTAGTTAAAGTCAACATGACTTATATGCTACTACAGATTCTATACAAAGGTGCATACAACACTGTGCTACAAACTTATCATTATATAAGCTACTCACTCGATGGATAATAAATTACTCATCCGTCGGTACTCAAACTGAGTTATCCGTCGGGACTATAATTCTTATCCGTCGAGTGCTATATTATTTCACTAAGTAAAATCTACTTAGATGTTTTGTTTAGGTAATCATCAAGTGCACAACATATTCACAACAAACACCCACCGAGGTAAGAAGTTTCTTAGGATTGGCGGGATATTATCGTCGATTCGTTCAAAATTTCTTGAGGATTGCCACACCATTAACAAAGCTTACACGAAAGAATGAGAAGTTTATATGGAATGACAAATGTGAGGAAAGTTTTCAGGAATTGAAGCGATGATTAATCACGGCACCTGTTTTGTCACTTCCAGATGATCAAGGGAATTTCGTAATTTATAGTGATGCTTCTTACAAAGGATTATGATGTGTTCTTATGCAACACGACAGGGTGATTACGTATGTGTCAAGGTAATTGAAACCATACGAACAAAAGTATCCTACTCATGATTTGGAACAAGCAGACATAGTGTTTGCTTTGAAGATTTGGAGACATTATCTGTATGGAGAGAAATGTGAAATTTATACGGATCACAAAAGTTTGAAGTATATATTTACCCAGAAGGAACTTAATATGAGGCAAAGGAGATGGTTAGAGTTGATCAAGGATAATGATTGCTCGATTAATTATCATCCCGGTAAAGCGAATGTTGTAGCAGACGCGTTAAGTCGGAAGGAAAGGTTAAATGTGTTGTCCGTACCTGAAGAGATATATAAGGAATTTCAGAAATTGGAATTGGAGATTAGAGTTTGCAAGCTTGAGGAAGTAAAAGTGTACAGTATGATTTTCCAACCGGAATTATTAGAGAAAATAAAGAAATGTCAGGAAGATGTAATGGATCAAGATATAAATCGTTTGGTAGGTGAAGAGTTATGCACGCAGAAAGATGACCAAGGTATTCTGAGGTTTTCATCTAGAATTTGGATTCCACCGGTGACAAAGTTAAAGAATGAAATTCTACAGGAGGCACATAATTCAAGGTATTCCATCCATGTTAAGACCGGCATTTTATGTAATATTATTTGTGGATTGGGTATAATATTAAAGTCAAATGAAAATATATTCAATGATTGTACGCTAGTGTGAGTGAAAATTTCTGCATTATAAATTTGATTTGTGTAGTATATGATTTTTCAAAGCAAGAGTTTATTTAATTTCTTTATTTTTGATTTATAAGGAATATTCTAAGCTTTGGAAAAAATTTCTTTTAAAAGGTATTTTGTTCACAAATTTTGAAAATGATTTTATAAAGTCTCTAAAAATCCAAGTTATTTTATGATATAAATTTTATAATTTTTGAACTTGTATTTTATTTTATAAAAATAAATCTTTATAAATTTTATTTGTTATAATTAGCAAATTACATGGCTACCCTTGCGTGCAAATACTCTTCCAATTCAACTAAGGGGCAAGGAAGACATTTCCAACCCCACTCACTTTCATTCCACTAACCAAATTACCCCTTTACCCTTGCATGCAAATCTACCTAACTATATTGGAAGGTTACTCTTGTAAAATCTCAAATCCACTCACTTTTGGCCAAATAAAAACCAAACTAACATGATTATTACTCCATATTCACCCCACCATTTCCACACTCCTCCTTTCCTCGCCCTCCTCTCGGTTTTTCCCCCTCCCCTCTCGGCAATTCCAAAAAAAAAAATGAGCCCCCATCACCTTCTTTCTTCATTTCTCACTCAAACAATCACCCTATTATCAAGTAATCCTACTCCCTATATGTTGTTCTTGTATATCTTAAGAGTTTAGAGTAGAAAAACTTATGTGTTGACCTTGCATGGTGGTGTTTTGTTAAAACTCCAAGTGAATATCCTTAATTCTTGTGAATTCAAGGCTTTCACCATGAGTTATAGTAGCAAAGGGTTGAGAATGGCTAGACATGAGTATGCTACACTCATGCAATTGTTGTTTTCACCCTAATCCATTCGGCCATGACTTGATAGGAGACGAATGGATGGTGTTTTGGTTGTCATGTTCCACTTTGTGTGTTTTTGTGATGATAACATGAAAATCTTAGTGAAGTCTTGATAAAACTCTTTGCATGCTAAGTGATCATCTAGGTATATCTTATGCTAGGCTTGCATGTAAATTTTATGATAGAACATATGTAGAAAATGTGTTGTTTTGGTTTGAAAAACCCGAAGGCATGCATGCATGTGGATTTCTCTTAGAATGTTGTAAGATTTTGATTATTTGGAAAGATTTTTTTAGTGAGCCTTAATTTCAGTAGGAATAATGTGTTAATATTGATTTATGCTTCTTGTTGCATGGTAATAATTCGTGGTTATCTTTTATAAAAATATATATCTTGTTGTTTCAAAAGCATGAAGATTTATGATTTGTGAAGTGTAGTCTCTTTTGTTTTGCCATAATTGTACCTTAGGTAAGGATGATCTCACCAAGGTTATTTTGAGAATAAGGGAGTTAGTTCAGTAGAATACCATGTATAAGTCTTGGTTTAAGTATTTAGTTGTTGTTAGTTGGGTTTGTCAAGTCAAAACCTTGGAAAATGAGAGTTATAGTTTCTGCAGAAAAATCAGTATAGCACCCTGAGGTTTAGAGTGAGTTTTGACCATGTCATTGGTGTGCACTTTGAGGCCCAAGCTACCAGAAGTTAGTATTGGGAGCATATAAAAGGTTTTAGGAGTTGGTTGGAGGTTTGCATGTCATTTGGTTAGGTGCACAAGTAGAATAACAAAATCTGTCCAGCAGGGGACAGTTTTGTTGCAACTTAGAAATAGGGAGATTTGACCATGTCATGGGTAGGCCCTCATTAGGCCCAATTGGGGCTTAGTTAGAGGGAGTGTCAGAGAAGTTTTTCCAACCATATTTCATAGAATATGAGTTAGAACCATGTGTCGCAAGTTAATTCAAGTCAGGGCATTTTCTGCCCAGAAAAACAGGGGAACCTTGGACTTTTAGCTTAGGCCCAAGAAGGCCCAAGCCAGGCCCTTGAGCCACATCAAGTTTGTGAGATGCCCTTAGGTCAGGAGAGTCTTGTGTAAAAGTTTTGAAGGAAAGCTTGTGGTTTAAGAGTGTCTAATGTACTCAAGAAACCATAGTTGTCATTCTGAAATTTGCACCAGTGAGCACTTTCACTTATCACATAGTTTTAGAACACTTAGAAGTGAGTATTAGGTCGACCACCATAGTTGTAAGATATTATAAGGTCAGTAGAGCAAAAGGCACTAGTGAGGGTTTTGGATAATTTAGGAAAGGCACATCGAGTTAGGAAGCCAAAATTTGAAGATCTTGTCTAGTTTAGCGTCCAAGTGACTTAAGTTGTGAGTCGAGATCATCCAAGCCTAGTGTTGCATTATGGTGTTATTTGGTATTAATATACGATATGTGATTATGTGGCTATGTGTGTACAATTGAAATATAAAGGTGGATATAAATTAAGTGCATATAGGCCTAAGTGCCATCCGTGTTTAATTTCGGGTTGTAAATAGGTTGAGATGGTAAGAATATATTATAATGAGGATTATTATTATTTATGTAGGATCTCGAGACGAGGGAAAACTTGCCATAAAAGTCGAGTGAAGCTCCAGTTGCTCCTACCAGTCAGACCAGTCCAGCCTATCTCAAGGCAAGTGATTCAACTTGACCTTCATATTTACTATAAACAGTTCATATTTATCGATGCAATTATCCTGAGTCATTTTGATATGTTTAAATCAAGCGTATCTCTCGCTTATCTTTGAATTACATAGAGATGCCATGAACCCTCAAGTATGTATTGCAAGTAGTTCAAAAGTCTCTTCATGATAGTTAAATGCCATGATAAAATAAAGGGTTGTTATATTACTTGATTGATCCTCTTGATTAACATGATGATGATTCCTAAGTATTGATATCTCATACTGATACTTGAACCCCTATAGAACCTTACCTTAAACTTTGATAGTCAGAAACTTACCAACCTGATTCCTCATTGATTGATACCCTCTTTCCTATCCTAAAGCTTGACAATTCTGATATATACATTCATCCTGAGCTAGAGATCATTACCTTAACACCCATAGTATTCGTGAAGCTTATCTTCTTAATGATCCAACACCTGTACCTTGACGAGAAATCATTGCTTTAAGCCCAGTTTGGCATTACCCCTTCATATTATCCATTAGTCTCACCATATTTTCCTGTCCAAGTTCTGACATATGAAAACCTTTTGGTTACCCTAATAGAGTAAAGTTTTGTGAATCATGGCCCTGAGATTTAGTACTATATTTCCCGTGTTTCGAGTTGATCTATATTCCCTTAATAAAAATGTGTACTGTTAAAAGAGATTTTGTTACAATTCGGCATCAGCTTTTGAAATAAATAAAATATGGGTTTTCAATCCCAAAGGGGGATAAATGTTTTCTTGGATAGTGGATCTGGACTGAGACGCGAGTCATTTCCACACTTAAATTTTAGGCTTAAAAATTGCCTAGGGATCCCATTAATGTTTTAGAACCCAGCGAGGTTCGGGATTACTTCGCGGCTGATCACCGGCTGTAATCCGTAGCGTTATAAAATGATTTTGATTAAAACATGATTTTTTTTAAAAATTGTTTTGATACAAGCAAAATGATGCCATCTCACATAGTTTTATCTCTCGTTATCATTAGTTATGTCTTTCCATTGGCATTCTTAAAAGTATATCTCGATTTATGTTTTGTGTTGTGTTGTTAACACTTGTTGAGCATTCGGCTCACTTCTTGCTTTACCCTAATATTACAGCTAGCAGCTATGGTTAGATTCAAGCAGACTACCCGTAAGACCTGTGATGCTGATGCTTATGTTCGAGCTCAGGTAGAATAAGTATTAATAGTTGTGTGAGGACTCGATATTTGTATTCAGATGTAATAGTTGGTAGTATTGGGCTGTTCCAAACCCTAAACTGTAAGATCTTGGATTTGGTTGTGTATTCTTCATTAAAATGATGTAATAGCTATATTTATTTTGCTGTTTAAGTTGGGAGTGTGACAGGTTTTGGTATCAGAGCTACGGTTTAGAGTCCCTGGACAACCCAAATAGGTTATAAGATTTGTGTGTAGGTTATAGATATTATGCGAGAGAGTAGGTTAAGTAAATTATTATTAATACTCCTCTTATTGGTTGTCACCAAATGGCGCATTCATCGTCATCCTCTGGGTCGGACGACACTATTGCTTTCACAGTGAATGTTGAGTTGAGGCGCGAGTTCGACATGCTTCAGGGCAAGTACGACCGACTGATAGACCGACTGAAGAACGTGTATCCAGACAGCCGAAACTACGAAGGGAAGCCCAAGGAGCAGATGACTGCGAGACTTGAGACCTTGGTTCAGTACGTCAACACTAAGCTTGAGGAGATGCCAGCGCACCGGGACTGTACCAGCCAGTATGTCATTCAGATGGTGGCAGATGAGCTCCAGAGCATTGTGAAGACGCTTCGAGAGGAAAAGACTACCAAGCCCCGTTTAGATGGAGTGGAGCCTTAGTTCTTTCCATTTACCTTTCATGTTGTTGTACTATCAGACTCTATGGAATCCCCAAATGTTTCCGTTTTTCCTTTAAATAAGCCTGTTATTCCTAGAATCAGACTATGTCCCAATCCTATATACTGTGACCTTTAAAATTTCAATAATTATGTGCTATTGTTCCATTTGCTCTCAACTGTTATTTTATGTTTTTATCATCATATCTGCTTAATTTGGAAACCTTGCAACAGCAAACCAATGCTATAGCTCAACAACAACTAACTCTTCCACAATGAATTGAAAACCAAGATAACTGTGAGCCACACCAACCACCTGAACCACCAGTACCACCTAGACAAATTGTCACCTTCAAGGCTTTTCAGAATGTGAATCCACCTGCATTTCATGATACCACTGATCCAGTGATAGCTAACACATGGATCAAGGAGATGGAAAGGGGTTTTGTGTTGGTACAGTTAGGAGACGAGCAGAAGATGCCATATGTTGCTTACTTCTTGAAGGGAGAAGTCATCTATTGGTGGGAATCAGTAAAGGCTATGGAAGTCACTCAGCAGGTTTCTTGGGAGAGGTTTAAGAAGCTATTTCTGGACAAGTATTACCCTAAGTACATGCAGAATCAGATGGAGCTAAAATTTCTTGAGTTGAAGCAAGGGAACATGACTGTATTGGAGTATGAGAAGAAGTTCACTGAGTTGTCAAGGTTTGTGACAAAGTATACCAGCACTGAGGAGGAAAAAGCAAAGAAATTTCAGCAAGGATTGGAGCCTTGGATCAGAGATAGGGTGGCTATGTTTGAGCTTGAAACTTATGCGGGAGTAGTACAGAAAGCTGCTCTGATTGAGAATAATGGGATGCAGTCAAGGAAAGAGAGGGATAACAAGAAGAGGAAGGTTCCATTTTATGGGGAAAAGTCTGAAGCTGGAAGTTCGCAAGATCGGAATATAAAGAGGATTGGTTTCCAGAAGGGCGGGAATTTTCAAAAGAAGGGAAATTTGGGCAAAAGGGAAGAATCAAAAGGGAACAACCAGGCAAGCCAAGGGCAAGTTGGAGAAAACAGGTTCCAGAGACCGAAATGCAAGCACTGTGGAAGAAGGCAGCCCGGAGTATGCAATAAGCTGAGCATGACCTGTTATAGGTGCAATCAGAAGGGACATTTGGTGAATGAGTGCAAGATGACGAAGCCAGGAGTTACGTGCTACAAGTGTGGGAAGACTGGACACATGGCTAGGGAGTGTAAGGCAACCGGACCAGTCAAAGCTCTGATGAACGTGGCAAGTACCAGTGCAAGCGTGCCAACTGAGATATTGGCATTACCTCCACCACCTGCACCAACCCCGCAAGCAACAACAAGGACATTTGATTTGAAGATGAAGGATGTTGTTCAGAATTCTGAGGTGATAGCAGGTACACTTTTACTCAATAATGTCAAAGCTAAAGTATTGATTGATTCGGGAGCAACAAGATCTTTCATATCAGAATCTTTTGTTGATAAGCTCTAATGTGATAAAATGGTTATGAGTGAGGTAGTAAATGTGGTAATTCCGAACCAAGAGAAGATTCATGTGAATCAATTTTGTCCAAAGTGTGAGATTGATATTTCGGGGTATAAGTTTTCAGCCGACTTGATACTCTTCAAGTTGGGAGAGTTTGATATAATTTTAGGAATGGATTGGTTAGGAGAGAATAGCGCTCAGATAAATTGTAAGACCAAGAGAGTGTATTTAAAGATGAAGAGTGGAGAGAAGGTAATATTTAAGGGGCAGAGGCAAGATCAACTATTTCTTATAATTGTTCAGGCTAAGAAGTTACTTAGAAAAGGTTGTGAGTCATTCCTAGCATATGTAGTGGATTCAGAGAGAGACAGCCTCAGAATGGAAGATATTCCTGTAGTTAACGAGTTCCCCGATGTGTTTCCCGACGAACTACCAGGCTTACCACCAGATCGACAAATTGAGTTCGAGATCAACCTTGCTCCAGGCACGGAACCAGTTTCAAAGGCCCCATATAGGATGGCACCAGCAGAAATGAAAGAGTTGGCGAGTCAGCTGCAAGAATTATTGGATAAAGGAGTGATACGACCAAGTACGTCACCATGGGGAGCACCTGTTCTGTTTGTAAGGAAGAAAGATGGGAGTATGCGTCTATGCATAGATTACCGGGAGTTGAATAAGGTGACAATCAAGAACCGCTACCCGCTACCAAGGATAGATGACCTTTTTGATCAGTTGAAGGGAGTAAAATGCTTTTCGAAGATTGATTTAAGATCGGGATACCATCAATTAAAGATCAAAGAAGAAGATATTCCTAAGACCGCATTCAGGACCAGATATGGGCATTATGAATTCCTAGTAATGCCGTTTGGATTGACCAACGCTCTGGCCACATTTATGGATCTGATGAATCGGGTATTTAAGAAGTATTTGGACAAATTTGTCGTGGTATTCATTGATGACATCCTTATTTATTCTAAGTCGGAAGAAGAACATAAGCAGCACCTCTAGATAGCATTGGAGATACTCCGACAAGAGAAGTTGTATGCCAAGTTTACCAAATGTGAGTTTTGGTTAAAGGAAGTTTAATTTTTGGGGCATGTTATTGGAAATGAGGGAGTTAAAGTGGATCCGGCAAAGATTGAGGCAGTTATGAGTTGGGAGAGGCCAAAGACTCCTTCGGAAGTGCGAAGTTTTCTAGGATTGGCCGGATACTATAGAAGATTCGTCAAGGATTTCTCGAAGATCGCCACGCCATTGACCAAGTTAACCAGAAAGAATCAAAAGTTTGAATGAAGTGCAGAATGTGAAGATAGCTTTCAAGAGTTAAAGCAGAAGTCGGTAACAGCTCCGGTGTTGGTACTTCCAGATGATCAAGGGAATTTTGTAATATTCAGCGACGCTTCACATAAGGGTTTGGGTTGTGTGTTGATGCAACACAGTAAAGTGATCGCATATGTGTCAAGACAGTTGAAGCCGCATGAGTTAAAGTACCCGACGCATGACTTGGAACTAGCCGCCATAGTGTTCGCACTCAAGATCTGAAGACATTACCTCTATGGAGAGAAGTGTGAAATCTACACAGATCACAAGAGTTTAAAGTACATTTTTACTCAAAAAGAGCTCAATATGAGGCAGAGGATATGGTTGGAATTGATCAAGGACTATGACTGTTCGATAAATTACCATCCTGGAAAGGCGAACGTAGTGGCCGATGCTCTGAGTAGGAAGGAGAGATTGAATATGATGATAACATCGAAAGAGTTATCTGAAGAAATCGAAAGATTGGAATTGGAACTTTGTGCTTATGGAAAAGTTGAGGAAGTTTTTCGTGCAATGACCTTTTAGCCAACACTAGTGGAAAAGATAAAGAAGTGTCAAAAGGAAGTAATGGAAAAAGAGAAGAATCAGTTATCTGGAGAGGAGATTAATACTCAAAGGGATGAGCAAGGGATACTAAGGTTTTCATCCAAAATATGGATTCCCCATGTACCTGAATTAAAGAATGAGATCCTCCATGAAGCCCACAATTCGAAATTTTCAATCCACCCGGGAAGCACCAAGATGTATCGAGACTTAAAGAAGAACTTTTGGTGGCTAAATATGAAGCGAGACGTGGCAGAATGGGTTGCGAAGTGCTATACTTGTCAGAGAGTAAAGGCAGAACATCAACGACCAAGCGGATTAATTCAGCCCTTGAAGGTTCCAGAATGGAAATGGGAAAATATCGCTATGGACTTTATAGTGGGACTACCGCGAACGAAATCCGGACATGACGCAATATGGGTTATAATTGATCGTCTTACGAAGTCGGCGCATTTCCTTCCAATAAATGAAAAGTCGTCACTGGACAAGTTGGTTCATCTGTATGTGCGCGAAATCGTACTAAGGCATGGAGTACCTGTATCAATAGTTTCAGACAGAGATCCCCGATTTAACTCGAGATTCTGGAAGCAATTTCAGGAATGTCTTGGCACAAAGTTGAATATGAGCACGGCGTACCACCCGCAGACTGATGGCCAGAGTGAAAGGACAATTCAAACGATTGAAGACATGTTGCGCAGTTGTGCAATCGATTTTGCATGAAGTTGGGACGACCATTTACCGTTGATTGAATTCTCTTACAACAACAGCTATCATTCCAGTATCGGCATGCCGCCATACGAAGCTTTGTACGGGCGAAAATGTAGATCACCAACAAGTTGGGATGAAGTGGGAGAAGGAAGAATTCTCGGCTCGGAATTGGTACAACAGTTGCATGACTCGGTCAAGTTAATTCTGAAAAGGTTGCTTGCTGCTCAAGATAGACAGAGGAAGTATGCGGATCCAGCGCGTAAGGACGTTCAATTCCAAATTGGCGAAGCTGTGTTGCTGAAGGTGTCACCTAGAAAAGGGTTGATGAAATTTGGCAAGAAAGGGAAGTTAGCACCTAGATACATAGGTCCTTTTGAGATTTTGAGTCAAGTGGGAAAGGTGGCCTATGAGTTGGCCTTACCACCTCAGTATCAGCATGTGCATAATCTATTCCATGTGTCGTTGCTTAAGAAGTACAATCCTGACACTAGCCATGTGATAGAATATGAACCTGTAGAAATTCAGACAGGCCTGTCATTTGTGGAGCAACCGGTTAAAATACTCGACTGGCAAGTAAAGAGTCTTAGAAATAAGTCAGTAAAGTTAGTAAAAGTACTTTGGAGGAACCCTAAGGTCGAAGAGTCGACTTGGGAGTTAGAGTCTGATATACGTTCCCGGCATCCTCATCTTTTCTCTTAGATTCTGGGGACAGAATCCGTTAAGGGGGAGAGGATGTTACGACCGGCATTTTATGTAATATTATTTGTGGATTGGGTATAATATTAAAGTCAAATGAAAATATATTCAATGATTGTACGCTAGTGTGAGTGAAAATTTCTGCATTATAAATTTGCTTTGTGTAGTATATGATTTTTCAAAGCAAGAGTTTATTTAATTTCTTTATTTTTGATTTATAAGGAATATTCTAAGCTTTGGAAAAATTTTCTTTTAAAAGGTATTTTGTTCACAAATTTTGAAAATGATTTTATAAAGTCTCTAAAAATCCAAGTTATTTTATGATATAAATTTTATAATTTTTGAACTTGTATTTTATTTTATAAAAATAAATCTTTATAAATTTTATTTGTTATAATTAGCAAATTACATGGCTACCCTTGCATGTAAATACTCTTCCAATTCAACTAAGGGGCAAGGAAGACATTTCCAACCCCACTCACTTTCATTCTACTAACCAAATTACCCCTTTACCCTTGCATGCAAATCTACCTAACTATATTGGAAGGTTACTCTTGTAAAATCTCAAATCCACTCACTTTTGGCCAAATAAAAACCAAACTAACATGATTATTACTCCACATTCACCCCACCATTTCCACACTCCTCCTTTCCTCCCCCTCCTCTCGGTTTTTCCCCTCCCCTCTCGGTAATTCCAAAAAAAAATGAGCCCCCATCCCCTTCTTTCTTCATTTCTCACTCAAACAATCATCCTATTATCAAGTAATCCTACTCCCTACATGTTGGTCTTGTATATCTTAAGAGTTTAGAGTAGAAAAACTTATGTGTTGACCTTGCATGGTGGTGTTTTGTTAAAACTCCTAGTGAATATCCTTGATTCTTGCGAATTCAAGGCTTTCACCATGAGTTATAGTAGCAAAGGGTTGAGAATGGCTAGACATGAGTATGCTACACTCATGCAATTGTTGTTTTCACCCTAATCCATTCGGCCATGACTTGATAGGAGCCGAATGGATGGTGTTTTGGTTGTCATGTTCCACTTTGTGTGTTTTTGTGATGATAACATGAAAATCTTAGTGAAGTCTTGATAAAACTCTTTGCATGCTAAGTGATCATCTAGGTATATCTTATGCTAGGCTTGCATGTCAATTTTATGATAGAACATATGTAGAAAATGTGTTGTTTTGGTTTGAAAAACCCGAAGGCATGCATGCATGTGGATTTCTCTTAGAATGTTGTAAGTTTTTGATCATTTGGAAAGATTTTGTTAGTGAGCCTTAATTTCAGTAGGAATAATATGTTAATATTGATTTATGCTTCTTGTTGCATGGTAATAATTCATGGTTATCTTTTATAAAAATATATATCTTGTTGTTTCAAAAGCATGAAGATTTGTGATTTGTGAAGTGTAGTCTCTTTTGTTTTGCCATAATTGTACCTTAGGTAAGGATGATCTCACCAAGGTTATTTTGAGAATAAGGGAGTTAGTTCAGTAGAATACCATGTATAAGTCTTGGTTTAAGTATTTAGTTGTTGTTAGTTGGGTTTGTCAAGTCAAAACCTTGGAAAATGAGAGTTATAGTTTCTGCAGAAAAATCAGTATAGCACCCTGAGGTTTAGAGTGAGTTTTGACCATGTCATTGGTGTGCACTTTGAGGCCCAAGCTACCAGAAGTTAGTATTGGGAGTATATAAAAGGTTTTAGGAGTTGGTTGGAGGTTTGCATGTCATTTGGTTAGGTGCACAAGTAGAATAACAAAATCTGTCCAGCAGGGGACAATTTTGTTGCAACTTAGAAATAGGGAGATTTGACCATGTCATGGGTAGGCCCTCATTAGGCCCAATTGGGCCTTAGTTAGAGGGAATGTCAGAGAAGTTTTTACAACCATAGTTCATAGGATATGAGTTAGAACCATGTGTCGCAAGTTAATTCTAGTCAGGGCATTTTCTGCCCAGAAAAATAGGGGAACCTTGGACTTTTAGCTTAGGCCCAAGCAGGCCCAAGCCAGGCCCTTGAGCCACATCAAGTTTGTGAGATGCCCTTAGGTCAGGAGAGTCTTGTGTAAAAGTTTTGAAGGAAAGTTTGTGGTTTAAGAGTGTCTAATGTACTCAAGAAACCATAGTTATCATTCTGAAATTTGCACCAGTGAGCACTTTCACTTATCACATAGTTTTAGAACACTTAGAAGTGAGTATTAGGTCAAACACCATAGTTGTAAGATAGTATAAGGTCATTAGAGCAAAAGGCACAAGTGAGGGTCAATAGATTTTGGATAATTTAGGAAAGGCACATCGAGTTAGGAAGCCAAAATTTGAAGATCTTGTCTAGTTTAGCGACCAAGTGACTTAAGTTGTGAGTCGAGATCATCCAAGCCTAGTGTTGCATTATGGTGTTATTTGGTATTAATATACGATATGTGATTATGTGGCTATGTGTGTACAATTGAAATATAAAGGTGGATATAAATTAAGTGCATATAGGCCTAAGTGCCATCCGTGTTTAATTTCGGGTTGTAAATAGGTTGAGATGGTAAGAATATATTATAATGAGGATTATTATTATTTATGTAGGATCTCAAGACGAGGGAAAACTTGCCATAAAAGTCGAGTGAAGCTCCAGTTGCTCCTACCAGTCAGACCAGTCCAGCCTATCTCAAGGCAAGTGATTCAACTTGACCTTCATATTTACTTTAAACAGTTCATATTTATCGATGCAATTATCCTGAGTCATTTTGATATGTTTAAATCAAGCGTATCTCTTGCTTATCTTTGAATTACATAGAGATGCCATGAACCCTCAAGTATGTATTGCAAGTAGTTCAAAAGTCTCTTCATGATAGTTAAATGCCATGATAAAATAAAGAGTTGTTATATTACTTGATTGATCCTCTTGATTAACATGATGATGATTCCTAAGTATTGATATCTCATCCTGATACTTGAACCCCTATAGAACCTTACCTTGAACTTTGATAGTCAGAAACTTACCAACCTGATTCCTCATTGATTGATACCCTCTTTCCTATCCTAAAGCTTGACAATTCTGATATATACATTCATCCTGAGCTAGAGATCATTACCTTAACACCCATAGTATTCGTGAAACTTATCTTCTTAATGATCCAACACCTGTACCTTGACGAGAAATCATTGCTTTAAGCCCAGTTTGGCATTACCCCTTCATATTATCCATTAGTCTCACCATATTTTCCTGTCCAAGTTCTGACATATGAAAACCTTTTGGTTACCCTAATAGAGTAAAGTTTTGTGAATCATGGCCCTGAGATTTAGTACCATATTTCCCGTGTTTCGAGTTGATCTATATTCCCTTAATAAAAATGTGTACTGTTAAAAAAGATTTTGTTACAATTCGGCATCAGCTTTTGAAATAAATAAAATATGGGTTTTCAGTCCCAAAGGGGGATAAATGTTTTCTTGGATAGTGGATCTGGACTGAGACGCGAGTCCTTTCCACACTTAAATTTTAGGCTTAAAAGTTGCCTAGGGATCCCATTAATGTTTTAGAACCCAGCGAGGTTCGGGATTACTTCGCGGCTGATCACCGGCTGTAATCCGTAGCGTCATAAAATGATTTTGATTAAGACATGATTTTTTTTTTAAATTGTTTTGATACAAGAAAAATGATGCCATCTCACATAGTTTTATCTCTCGTTATCATTAGTTATGTCTTTCCATTGGCATTCTTAAAAGTATATCTCGATTTATGTTTTGTGTTGTGTTGTTAGTACTTGTTGAGCATTCGGCTCACTTCTTGCTTTACTCTGATGTTACAGCTAGCAGCTATGGTTAGATTCAAGCAGACTGCCCGTAAGACCTGTGATGCTGATGCTTATGTTCGAGCTCAGGTAGAATAAGTATTAATAGTTGTGTGAGGACTCGGTATTTGTATTCAGATGTAATAGTTGGTAGTGTTGGGCTGTTCCAAACCCTAAAATGTAAGATCTTGGATTTGGTTATGTATTCTTCATTAAAATGATGTAATAGCTATATTTATTTTGCTGTTTAAGTTGGGAGTGTGACAATCCATCCAGGAAGTACCAAGATGTATAGAGATTTAAAGAAGAATTATTGGTGGCCAGACATGAAGAGGGAAATTTCAGAATGGATTAGCAAATGTTATACCTGTCAGAGGGTTAAAGCAGAGCATCAGAGACCAAGCGGATTGCTACAACCATTGGAGATTCCAGAATGGAAGTGGGAACACATTGCCATGAATTTTATAGTTGGATTACCGAGGACAAGGGCTAATCATGATGCCATTTGGGTTATAGTGGATAGACTTACCAAGTCAGCTCATTTTCTGCCTATAAATGAAAGATTTTCGCTCGACAAGTTAGTCCATATGTACCTAAAGAAAATTGTAGTTCGTCATGGAGTTCCAGTGTCTATTGTATCTGATCGAGATCCAAGATTTAATTCAAGATTTTGGAAGAGTTTTCAAGAATGTTTAGGAACAAAATTGAATATGAGTACGGTCTATCACCCGCAGACGGAAGGCCAAAGTGAAAGAACGGTCCAGACAATCGAGGACATGTTACGTGTTTGTGTTATTGATTTCAAAGGAAGTTGGGATGAGCATTTACCCCTCGTAGAGTTCGCTTATAACAACAGCTATCACGCCAGCATTGGGATGCCACCCTATGAAGCCCTTTATGGACGCAAATGTAGATCTCCAGTATATTGGGACGAAGTAGGAGAACACAAAATACTCAGACCTGAATTGGTGCAGCAGACAAAGGAAGTTGTTAAAATTATCCAGAAGAGATTAATAGCCGCACAAGATCGTCAGAGGAAGTATGCATATCAGTCAAGGAAAGATATGGAATTTGAAGAAGGAAGCTTGGTATTACTAAAAGTATCATCGTGGAAAGGACTAACGAGGTTTGGAAAGAAAGGAAAGCTGAGTCCAAGATATGTCGGACCTTTTGAGATCCTAAACCGTGTTGGCAAAGTAGCATTCGAGTTGGCGTTACCACCGCACATGGAGCACATTCACAATGTTTTTCACGTATCGATGCTCAAGAAATATAATCCAGACTCCAGGCATGTAATAGAATATGAGCCAATAGAGCTTCAGGCAGATTTGTCTTATGTAGAGAGTCCGATAGAGATTCTAGAGGAGAGAGAGAAAGTATTGAGAAATAAAGTGGTAAAGTTAGTAAGAGTATTATGGAGAAACCCAAAGGTTGAAGAGTCAACCTGGGAATTAGAAAGTGATATGAGAGAAAAGTACCCTCATTTGTTTTCTTAGGAGATTCTGAGGACAAAATCCTTTTAAGGGGGGAAGGATGTAATATCAGGAATATACCGTGTAATTAGTTTTGCTAATTAAATAATTATTATGTGTGTTCAGTATCTATTCTGTGAATTAAATGTTAAGTATTATTTGTATTTGAATATTCAAAAATAGTATTAATTGAGTATTTCAATTTTTATATGTCCAAAATAAAATATAGATAATTGTCATATCTTCCTAACTATTTTTATGTTGATTTATGAATTTAAATGAATCATATGAAATTTCTAAAATCTTTTTCCGAGTATTTAAAATCTATTTTATAAAAACGGGAACCAACCGACGTCAACCGTTGTTATGTTTTTGGAACCCGAAACTCTTCCGAGAACTCCTTCCTAACCAAATTGTAATATTCCAAGCATTTTCCTTGTTTCGACTTTTTCGATCAGGCGTACGGTTTGTCCTGCGCGGGTCCCGGCGCAATATTTTCGATACAGTATTCGTTTCGGTAAATCAATAAAAACCCGTATTTTCGATAAACGGGAGCTTTTTATTAAAATATCACAATTATCACTTCGTAATACGTGTAACCAGGCGCTGAGACCAAGACCGTAGTACAAATTGTACTGATTTGGATAATTATCCCGAAAACTGATACCGTTTGGATCAGTTTTTACAAATAAACGTACCATTTTATATCCGGAATGATCCAACGGGATCCTAATTTTCCGTAATTATAAATAGCCTTTTACCGTATTTTATTTCGTATCAAAATCATTTGCAGACAGATAAATATAAAATTTTACAGAGAAAAATCCTATATTCATAAACTGTTTCAAGAATCAAACCAACTTTTGAAGGTGTTATTGATCTTTGTTTGAAAATATCGAGTACTGGATTTGAAGGTCTTGAGAAGCTCTATCAGAATCTGTAATCCATACACCTGCAGAATCAAAGGTTTAATTTCTAAAAATTTATTTTTTCGAATTATTTTTATGAAAAATATGATTTTTTGTTCGGATGATTGTTTGTATGATTTGATGATTGCATGTTGTAGAGCTTGTTTTCCTGATGATTTTGGTATATTATACGTCTGATTTGGAGTTCAATAACATGTTTAAATTTGAGTTTGATTTTCGAATTTTAAAATTAGGGTTTATAACCCGTATGAATGTTTTCAATTGAAATTTGGGGGTTTTTGATTCAGGGGTTATTAGCTGTTGATTTATAGTGGGTTGTGTTCCTTATGAAATTTGCAATCGATTGATATATAGCTCGTTAACAGAGGATGTTTGAATCGAAGGGAGTTGCGTTTTAAAAATTTACGATGTTCGCCGGAAACCGGCGATGTTCTTGGCCAATTTCCGGCCAGAACAGGGATGATTAGAATGTTTTGATTGCATGAACAAGTTCCTGGTGTTGTGTAGTGTTGATCTGGAGGTGTTGGTGGGGTGAGGACGCCGGGATCGTCTTCTCCGGCCACCCCCGATTTTCCGGCGACTGGAACTGCAAAATTGCAATTTAGTCCCTGTAGTTTTGAAGATGGTGAAGTTAAGTCCCTGTAGTTTGCAAAGTTTTCAAAAATAGGATTCCTGTTTATAAAATGTTTAAAAATCATATTTCCTATTTATTTTTATTATGAAAATTCATTTTTAATTTCTGAAAATTCTAAAAAATTAGTATTTTAATTCTGAAAATTATTTTTAATTCCAAAATAAATCTGAAGTAATTAGTTAATTAATTTCAGTTAATTTTTAATTGATTAATTGGTCAATTAATTCGAAAATTAATTGATTAATTGATTTAATTAATTATTAATTGATTTTAATTAATTATTTAATTAGATTTAATTATTTAAAAATGATTTAAAAATTCCGAAAAATAGTTTCGAGCTTTAAAATATTATTCTAAATTATTTCCAAGGCTCGATAATTATTTTAAAATTGTTTCAGAGCCAGAATTGGCCAGCCGAACCCTGTTTATTAACCTGAAATTGATCCAACGACCCATTTTAATTTCGAAAAATATTTTAAAAATCATTTTAAATACCCGAAGGCCTCTATTTATAACCCGAGACTTCTTTATAAATGATTTGTCATTGATTATGTGATGTATTATGTGTTATATGGGACTTGTTGATTGACTATCGGTCTATACATTCGGTGTTTACTTGATTATTGCATAACTTTCAATCCGTTAATCGGATTTGGGTAAAATGAAGGGTAGATAGAAGTATGTGTTAAATAGAATCCTATGAATTGATGATTGATAGATGCTTATAATATGTGAGCAGAAGAGGCAAGATGTAGGAAAGGGAAATAGGTAGTTGATGAGTAAAACGATTGTGATTGGAAGCGAGTGCAGGTAGTAAGCTAATACCAGGCAAGTGTTCTGAACTTTCTCGAGATATTATAGTACTTGATAGTCTTGTTGACATTGCAAGTGATTTGAAGCACATAAACCTAAACCCTGATTTCAGTTATTGTTCTTGAGCCATGAACCATATTCTTTCTAAGCCATTGATTATTGTATACCCAAACACGAACCACAAATCTACGATACTACTCCACAAATATATACAAACTAAATACCAAACACTGAACTGAATTATTTTATACTGAACCCATGGTATCTTATGCATTAAAAGACCAGATTCTTGAAACCCTGAAATATTGATTCCTTTGTTATCCAATTCTTTCATTACCCAACATCCAAGCCTTGAAAGTACCTTGTTGATCCACACAAGGGTTGAAACCCTTTCATTGTTAAACACTCACTGTTGTTAATGATTCTGATTATTGTTTAATATTGTTTAATTTTGTTATTATGTTAGAATTGGATTGTTTTTATAAAATTGTGGACCAGATTCGTGGTCAGACCATATAATGGTCAAGTTAGGCCAACGTGTGCCTTGGATCCAGTAGTTAGAGCAATGCTGTGTGCTTTGCTTGGGGTTAGTGCGTGACTGATCAACAGCCTAACCTTGGTTTTAAAATAAAAGTATAGTATCCAATTCTAAATCATAATCCATTGTTCACTTGATATCATAACCATATTCACTTGATGATCATTATTCTCAGTTTTGTCATTGTGACTTGCTGAGCTAGTTAGCTCATTTGTGCGATTTTGTTTATACTCTTTCCAGTTAAAAAGGAACCAGTTGGTAACAAGGATCCCCATCCAGTGTGAGAGTTAGGGATTAAGGCTGTTGAAGCTGAGCTAGTAGGCTTCTTTTGGAATAATGTAAATTGTAAAAATTTGTAATATGTTTAATACTCAATTTGAGTTTGAATGGTTGGGATTTAATCGGTATGTAATATATTAGTGTGTTTGGCTTATGTGCATACTTTAACCTGTTGCGATCCATGGTAGTTGGTAAGTAGGGTCACTGCATATTATTATTATTATTATTATTATTATTATTATTATTATTATTATTATTATTATTATTATTATTATTATCTTTATTAATGTTATAAGCAGGTTGTAATCAGCGTGTGTGTGGACCCCAAACTTCTGACCCGGGTTTGGAGGGCGCCACACTCCCCCCCACCTGTCGCCACACAACAAAACAACTCCCGCCTTGTATCTCCTGTCGTCACAGGAAATAATTCAGTAAGGCAATTTTGTTACTCCTGTCGCCACAGAGCTTCCTGTCGCCACAGAAGAGTTATAGTTGATCACCACAAAAGTGCCAATCCTCAGACACACATTTTATTGGATAAAGTCTACATAATTTGCAGCAGAAATTGAAACCATTCATTTTTGGGGATTGAATTCTGTTCATCTTCTCTCCCAAAAGAGAAGTGAAAATGGTAGCAATAATTTACAGAGAAGCTCAAGCTTTTTGTATATCCGTTTAACTTCTCACCGGAGTAACGTTATAATGCCCGATTTAATTCTTGTATATTCTTAGGGGTATTATAATCTTTACCCGGTAATTAAATCCTTAGACAAATAATAGCTAGATTATTGTATTGGATTTGATTTGTAAATCTTTGTAGAAGCTAGGAACTTTGTTGTTCTTAGATTGTAGCCGGTTAATTTATTTACCAGAGTGTAGCAACACCCTCGAGGATTTATATAAGAATATATATATTTCCCCAAATTTCTTGTGTTCCTCGTTTTTATCGTTCCAAACACTATTTCTCTCAAGAACACGAAACCACTAACCGAGCACTAAATATTATATCCGCCTAAAGATTCGAAAGAATTTTTAATTTAGTGATTATCGTATTCAACCCCCCCCCTTCTACGATAATTTGGGACCTAACAGTTACAGTTGGTATCAAAGCTACAGGTTATTGGTCCCTTAAATAAGAATAGGTGGAAGTAAAATAGGATTGACAGGTCATATAAGATAAGGAAGACCCTAAGTATACTCATTTTGAGTTCGAGTTGAGTGTAAATTAAGGTTAGCAGATCCGATATGGATTAGTAAGATAGGATATTGTTAAGAAAAGTGAAAGACGAATATATTGACACTATAAATATATTGAGTTCCCAGATCTCATGGCTGCTAAGAGTCGACAGCTCGATGGAGAATGGGTATATTACCCTGTTTTCATATAGTTTTAAAGGAAAATGCGATTGAATTCTGTGGGAATTTTGTATAAGGAAAGATAGAAAAGTTTTAGTATGAGCCAACTTAGAAATGCGTAGTAGGTTAAGCTCTGGGCTAGAGGCAACGAGTTGATTGAAGCTAAGGAAGAGCCAACGTCACAAGTTTAAAGGCACCACTGTAGAGAGGAGCTTCTTATCACTTTTTGGGCACCACGCAAGGATCGGTATATTGACCTTATTAGTTATATTTAAGGTTAACAGGAAGATACGACCTTATGTACGGACAGAACGTCGGATGGCATCAATCGGTTGTAACTACGACATCAGGGACGACAATAAAAATATCAAAGATAGTACCAGATGTCAGCATTGGAGTTAGAGTTACGAATGAAGTATTATACAGCGGTAAATAAAGTTCTCGATGACTAACAAAGGCAAAATGGATTCAATAAAAAAGCAGAAGAGATATTAAAGTGGATGAACCCTTAGGTGGTCGTTTCCTCAAATAGGTATCTTGTTGTGGTTGAAGAGAACATCAACCAACTCATATAGTAAGGACGACCAGATGTGCGATTTTCAAAATTTTAAAACAAGTTTTCGAATAAGACTTTCTTAACAGAATTTCTAAAAGTTCTTTAAATAGAATAAATTTTTAAAATTTGGTTGTCAAATTACTACTTGAGTTCTTGTTGTTATAAGTATTAGATTACCCAGAAGAATATTGATCGAACTCAGTATTGTTAAATTAGAGGGCCAAGTAGAGCCACTAACACGGAGAAGTTTAAAATCTTCAGAAAAAAAGTGCAAACCTTGTTTAATAGTATCAACAATTGAATCAACATGTAGAAACATTATTTATCCAATCAATGAAATGATTAAAGTTTAAAATGGGTTCGTTAACCCAAAAGAAGCTCGAGGATGATTGAAGAAAATGGAGGAATCTTCCAGACAATTGAAGAAGAATAATATTCCTATCGACGGAGTCGAGACGTTGCAGGATTAATGGTTGCGATATGTGGCATAGAAGAAATTAGAAATTATGATTATAAATTCTGAAAGAACATGATTATGGTCTAACTATTAAAATATCAAACAGGGTAGCATGACGCTAAAAACACGAAACCTACATGGCAAGGATGAAGCAAGAAGTTAAGACGGAAAATCCAATGAGAAGATAATTACGCTCAAATTGTTAAGACGTTAAAGGTATTTCTAGAAGATATTTCGAATCTATCATCTGACATGGATCTGAAATCTATTAATTGAATGAGCCGTGAAAGTATGCATAAATGAAACATAGATGGCGACCAATGGTGTCATTTTTTTCCACAACTGCGTATACTTTCCTTGATTCTTGAATACGTGTAAGCTTCTCTCAGTGATAAATATATGAGACAAGGGGAAAAGAAAATTTATTGTATCCCTTTCAAATTATTTATCTTCTTAGAATATTTCTTTTTGATCAAGACAAGCAGTGTTATGATGTGAAGCTTTGTCGAAATGAGGAGGAGTCTGGTGGGACGCCATCTAATCATGTGCTGTATGCCATATAGCATAAAAGACTAGCCATCTTGAGTACAAATATGGTTGTCTCATTCATATCTAAATTATCAATCATTCAGGTAAATCTGGAACAGAAGTCGGGCCTGCATCTCCCCCTAAGTTCATGCTCCCATCCAAAGAATTAGAGACATCATCATTAGAATTTACTTCAAATTCTTCAGATGGCTCACCAGCTTGAGAAGCCATCCTATTAACAGCAGCTTTATCTCTTTGAAGAGATTCTGAAGTGTGCACTATGTTCAAAGTCTGCTCTGCCTCCACATTGTCCTGAGTAGCCAACAGTTGATAGGCTGAAACAGGATGAGTAAAAGTGTCAGCATCCAAGGAAATGTTATCAATTTTAGCTTTGTAATGTTGTTGAAATTGTCTTTCCTTTTCAGTATCATCCACAATCATTGACTCACTAGCAATGGCTGGATCCACCCTTATAGCTTCTGTACATGTTTTTCTCTCATTTTCTCTATATTCTTGCATCAGGGGCTCCCCCTGGATCACACACACCCTCACACCCTCACCCTCACCTACTAAGGTGGCACTCCCCTCACTTACTTTTGCCATGCTGGAAGAAATAGCATGCATATTTTAACTCTCAACCTCTCCTTTTGCCTGGGAGCAAAAGGATCCTTCCGATTGTTTCCTTGTACCCTTATTCTTTACAAAAGGCTTCCAATCATAATCATATACACAAATTCTTTACAAAAGGCTTCCAATCATAATCATATACACAAATTCTCTTCTTGTGTAAAGTCTACTCTTTGAGCGCTCTAAAAGAAGTAAAATAACCTCATGTAGCAGATGGGATTACTTGTTGAGTATAAAGATGATTAGAAGCCAATAAATGGTGAACATTTTCGTGCAAAGAAGAATCACTATGCCAATAACGTGGTTGTTACGAAGACATCAAATCAGAAGCGGAAATCGGTATATATGATACGTTTCAAGTATGAGACTTTGGCGTGAATTGGAGTAGTTAGCAAACCGTATGAGGTAAATTAACCATAAAAATAAGAAAGTAAAGTTGCGTACACAAGACGAGGTAACCAATTGACAGAACAACAGAAGCGAATGAAGAAATTCTAGTTATAAATAAATTTTGAGCGTGTTCTTCAAGGAATTATTAGGATGTTCAACTCAAGTAAGTGAGTTATGGTAAATTTGACGCTCATAGCTAAGCTAGCGACGAAGGTTCCGTTTAGAAAAACATAAGTGGAAATAAAGAAATGGGGATCCAATTATGAAATTTCTTAAGAAGTAACAGTTTGAAACTAAATGAGTTCTCACATATTCTGATAATATTGGTTGAAACCATGTTTTGGCAATTCAAAGTTAGACAAGGTAACTAATGAGAAGAAGCATATATTCTCACCTTCACCTACTAAGGTGGGACTTCTCTCACTCACTTTTGCCAATCCTGAATGAATGGATTGCTGAGATTCACTCTTTTCCTCTCCTTTTGCTGGGAGCAACCCAGCCTCTCACTCAATGCACTCTCCTCTCTCAGTCCTAAGAGTGATTGTATTACCACTAAATCTTCTACAATTGAAATTATTGAAGTTTGAAGTTGTGCAGAGACACTCGATGGATAAGTGATATCCGTCGGGTGAGTGGTAAAGCTATCCGATGGATAACTGCTGTTAAGCTTATCCGTCGGGATACAATCACTACTCGACGGATGAGCAATATCCATCGAGAGAGTAGAAATGAATGAGGTGGGAAGAGAAAATATTGTTGACTCTGTGTTGATTGAAGTTATTTGAGGCACATATGTCACAATAGAATCTGAAAGAATTGGCAAGTGAGCCAACAAATCATCTAAAAGATGATGCTCACTTGCACTAGATTTTGGCTTCCCCAACAGAGTTAAAGAAGGGGAATCAGGAATTGAAGTGTTTATCATGTCCACTTCCAGTGAGTTGGTTGGTGAGTATTGTGTTTCAGTGGCTTCTATAATGAGAGATTTTGGCTGTGACTCCACATTTATTGGAGCCACATCAATCTGAATTTGAGAAGGTGCAGGGACTGTGTCTTTAGCACCAGTTTGCACTAAGTGTGTGCCCTGTGCATCCCCAGTTGTTTTGGATTTCTTCTTTCTAGTGTAAGTTTGGGGTGAGCTTGTGTCCCTAACCCTCTTGGCCTGTTCTCTTGGATGAGAGCTTTGTTCAATAGCCACATCCTTTTGGGAGGATGCAACTAGAAGTGAGCTTTTGTCCTTTTTAAGCACTGTAGTTTGTTGGGAAACTGCAGTGTGGCTAGGCTGGGATTCACTCAACTCTCCAACCTTATCCTTGGGGTTTCTTTGATGTTCACCCCTTCCCTCACCTATCTTACCCTCCTTCACACTCCCCTCTTTGGCTTTGGTAGATTTTTCAACTGGTACCTTTTGAGAGATACTCGAGGGGGTTTTCTTTGATTTAGATTTAGAAATTGCAGTTATTTTGGCAGCTTTGGTAGGCAACTATTTGGTCATTGTCACAGTTGCCATAGCTATGCCTGAAGTCAAAGAAATAGAAGAGATTGGAATAGTTGAGGGTATGGATGAACTTACCTCACTTACCTTAGGTGTCAGCATTACAGGAAAATAGAACATTGGTACCTCCCTGTGATGGTTGGCTCTGTTCAAGTCTGCAATGATTCTTCTCTCTTGAACCCAACAAGCTAATTTGTTGTTTGGGTTCTCAAGCACAATCTCTTGACAAAGATGGTTAGCCAAAAGCATAAAAAATCTAGCATAGTAAACATTCTTTCCTCTTTTGGATAAGTCACCTAATTTAAAACTTAACTCATACACAATAAGGTCACTGAAATTGTAAAATTTGTCTGTAACTAGCATGTATAGCATGGAAATGTTCACAGAATCAAAATTACTGATTTTTCCAGAAAAGACTTTAGTTACAACATCACACATGTAACTCCATTCCTTCATAAGACCTAGTCTCCTAATGTTACTTAGTTTTGTAGTAGGAAGTGCATAATGAATTGAATTGAGCATATTGACAATATCAGTGTCAGTGTGTGGTGCAGTTACATTATCATCAGGAATCTTGAAACATGCTTTTATTACATCACTATTGATACAGAATTCATTACCTTTGATGGTCAGAGTGATGGTTTTGTCAGTAGAGTTGTAGATTGCTGTTGTCCACATCTCTTCAACAACTTCACAATAAATTATGGGTGATTCCAGCATGACAAAACTTAACTTACAGTTCTTCACGAAGTCCATCATCTTATGATAGTCTTCTGATTGCTGAATACCCTTATTGACCAAAGCAGTGAAGTTGTTCTTCTCATATATGAACCCAGTCTGTGACATGATCTTTACTACAGGTGCCATTGTTAAAGAAGAAAAGCTTGAAGAGAAAGAGGATTTTTGCTTGAGAGAGAATGAAATAACACAGTTGAATTTGAGAATGATAAAATAAAATGATTAGAATGAAATAAGCTTTTATACTTTACTCAAAATCAACGGATAAAAATAATAAAGAGAAGTAAATTACCCAATAGAAATTGCCTAAAATAGCCGTTTTAGAAATAAACTGTAAAAATTCCACTCATTATCCGTCGTGTAATGCTTACAAACTGTAAGTATACTCGATGGATAATGTTAAGTGAATTTAACGGTTTAGATTTAGATACTTCAACGGATGAGGATAAACTGTTATCCGTCGAATTTGAAAAGATTCCAGAAAAAATAATTGATTTTTATTTACAATTTGTATATCGACGGATGACTCAACTCGATGGATAATGGTCATCCGTCGAGAAGCAAATTTTGACTTAGCCAAAATTTCATCCAAGACTAAAAATCATTAAATTTCTGGCTACTTTTCAACTTGCAAAATAGTTCAGATAAATTCAAGAGTAATTAAGCTTACCTAACTCACTTACCAACCTAGAAAAGGTGGATTCATCCAGTGGCTTGGTAAAAATATCTGCAAGTTGCTTCTCACTTGGAACAAAATGTAACTCTACAGTACCGTTCATTACATGTTCCCTTATGAAATGGTACTTGATGTCTATATGCTTTGTCCTTGAATGTTACACTGGATTTTCAGTGATGGCAATTGCACTTGTGTTGTCACAGAAAATAGGAATCCTTTCAACTTACAAACCATAGTCTAGCAATTGATTTTTCATCCATAAAATCTGTGCACAGCAACTGCCAGCAGCAATATATTCAGCTTCAGCAGTAGAAGTAGAAACTGAATTTTGCTTTTTACTGAACCAGGACACAAGCTTGTCTCCTAAAAATTGACAGGTTCCTGTTGTGCTTTTTCTATCAATTCTGCAACCTGCATAATCTGCATCTGAATAACCAGTTAGATCAAAACCAGAATCTCTAGGATACCAAATGCCAAGTTTTGGTGTTCCTTTGAGATATCTGAAAATTCTCTTAATAGCTATCAAGTGAGACTCTCTAGGATCAGCCTGAAATCTAGCACACAAACATGTAGCAAACATTATATCTGGCCTACTAGCTGTTAAGTATAAAAGTGAGCCAACCATGCCTCTATAACTTGAAATATCCACATACTTTTCAGTAGTGTTTAGTTCAAGCTTAGTTGCTGTGGCCATGGGAGTTTTTGTAGATGTGCAATCCATTAGATCAAACTTCTTTAAAAGATCAAAAATATATTTAGTTTGACTAATGAATATTCCATCACTAACTTGCTTAACTTGTAAACCAAGAAAGTAAGTTAGTTCTCCCATCATACTCATTTCATACTTGCTTTGCATCAGTTTGGCAAACTATTTACAAAGTTTCTCATTTGTAGAGCAAAAAATAATATCATCTACATAAATTTGAACAAGTATGCTAGAGCCATTAACATTTCTGAAAAATAAAGTTTTATCTACAGTACCTCTTGTGAAGTGATTTTTCAAAAGGAACTTTGATAAAGTGTCATACCAGGCTCTAGGTGCTTGCTTCAGTCCATAAAGTGTTTTCAGTAGATAATAGCTCTAGGTGCTTGCTTCAGTCCATAAAGTGCTTTCAGTAGATAATAGACATACTCTGGGAAATTTGGATCTTCAAAGGCAGGAGGTTGACTTACATACACTTCTTCCTCCAAATCTCCATTCAGAAAGGCACTTTTGACATCCATTTGATAGACCTTGAAATTGGCATGGGCTGCATAGGCTAAGAAGATTCTGATGGCTTCAAGTCTTACAACAGGAGCAAATGTTTCATCATAATCTATCCCTTCTTGCTGACAATAGCCTTTAGCAACCAATCTTGCTTTGTTCCTTACTACTATGCCATTTTCATCCATCTTGTTTCTGAATACCCATTTGGTGTCTATTGGATTCTTTCCTGTAGGCTTGGGTACCAGCTTCCATACTTTATTCCTTTTAAATTGGTTTAGCTCCTCCTGCATAGCTAAAATCCAATCAGGATCTAACAAGGCTTCTTCTACCTTCTTTGGTTCTTCCTTAGACAGGAAGCTGCTGTATAGACATTCTTCTTGAGTTGCTCTCCTGGTTTGAACTCTGGAAGAAACATCACCAATAATCAGTTCAAAGGGGTGATCTTTTGTCCATTTTCTTGGTTGAGGTAGATTAGCCCTAGATGAAGAGACCTCAATGTTGTCTTGATGTGTGATTGAGTTTTGATTGCTAGAAACTCCCCCTGAGTTTGTGGATCTTTGATTTGAGATAGGGGTACTTTCTATGGGTGATCTGCCTTGACTTCCTGCTCCTTTTGATAACCCGACGAATGGTGAATTTTGAGTACCGACGGATGAGGCAGGTTGTCTTCCGACGGATAATACAGATTGCCTTCCAACGGATGAAGCATTATGTAACTCGACGGATGTTGAGTTTTGTGCTTCATTTGTGGTAGATTTGTCTGTATTATCCTTAGACACTGTTTCTTGATCACTCTCATCATCACTTTCATCACTGACCATCTCAACATTGTCGAATTTGAGGCTTTCATGGTAATCTCCATCTTTTAGTCCTTCAATCTTTTTATCATCAAACACAACATGTATAGATTCAACAACAATGTTGGTTCTTAGATTTAGACTCTATATGCTTTACCAATAGCATATCCAACAAAAATTCCTTCATCTGCTTTAGCATCAAACTTCCCATTTTGATCAGCTTGATTTCTCAGAATATAGCATTTACAGCCAAAGACATGAAGAAAGTTTAGAGTTGGCTTCTTGTTCTTGAACTATTGATAAGGTGTCATGCATCTTTCTTGATTAATCAGAGAGATGTTCTGAGTGTAGCATGCAGTGTTTACCGCTTCAGCCCAGAAATAAGTTGGTAATTTTGATTCTTCAAGTATTGTCCTTGCAGCTTCAATAAGAGATCTATTCTTTCTTTCCACTACTCGATTCTGTTGTGGAGTCCTTGCTGCCAAAAACTCATGCAAGATCCCATTTTCCTCACAAAATACTCTCATGACATAGTTCTTGAACTCAGTTCCATTGTCACTCCTGATTCTTCTAACTTTGAAATCAGGATGATTGTTAACTTGCCTTATGTGATTGATGATGATTTCACTAGCCTCATCTTTGGACTTTAGGAAATAGGTCCAAGAGAACTTTGAGAAATTATCTACAATTACTAGGCAAAATCTTTTCTTTGAAATTGACAACACATTGACTGGTCCAAACAAATCCATGTGAAGCAGTTGCAGAGGCTCTTCAATTGCTGAATCAAGTTTCTTCCTGAATGATGCTTTAATCTGCTTCTCTTTTTGGCAGGCATCACACAGTCCATCCTTTGTAAACTCCACCAGAGGAATGCCTCTAACTTGCTCTTTCTTTACCAGCTCATTCATGGTCTTGAAGTTCAAATGGGATAGCTTCTTGTACCATAGCCAACTTTCATCTTGACTTGCTTTACTAAGAAGACAAGTTACAGATTCTGCTTTAGTTGAGTTGAAGTCAGCTAGGTACACATTTCCTTTTCTCACACCAGTGAGAACCACTTTGTTGTTTTGATTATTAATCACAACAGAGGTTTCTTTGTTGAAGGTTACTGAGTTGCCTTTGTCACAAAGCTGGCTGATACTCAACAGATTGTGTTTGAGACCATCCACTAAGGCAACCTCTTCAATGATGACATTGTCCATTGAAATCAAGCCATATCCCATAGTATAACCTTTGCTGTCATCTCCAAAAGTGATACTTGGGCCAGCTCTCTCTTCAAACTCTGTGAGCAGGGTAGAATCACCAGTCATGTGTCTTGAACAACCACTATCCAAGTACCAAAGATTCCTTCTGTTTCCCTGCACACATCAAAATCAAATCAAGTTGATTTTGGTACCCAAGTTTCCTTGGGTCCTGCCTTGTTAGCTTTCTTCTTCTTCTTCTGTTTCTTAGGTCTTAACTCATTTGACTTAGGAATTTCAGATTCTTCCTTAGTCATTTGGGTTGGGCCTTTGAAACCACTAGATGCAACAGAATTATCATGCATGTTATGGCTAACATGAAATGGCATGCTTGGTGCAAACATGTTATTCCAGTAAGGCATGCTAAATGGCATTTGAGGCATATTGTATGCGGCATAATATGGATTAGGTGCAAATGGCATATTAGCAAACTGTGCATTCATGTTCTGTGTAGGCATAGCATTAACAGGCATGGGAGGCATGGCATTCATGTTAGAGAATTGAGGCTGAACAGACATGGGATTAGGCATGGCAGATTTGCAATTAACAGACAAATCATTTACACTACCACACTTGACACAGATTTTTCTAGGAACATACTTGTCAGGTGTGTAGTTATTGTGTTTGTTAATCCCTACTTTACCATTCCTATTGTTTTTCCTTTTAGTCTCTGTTTTTACCTCTATCTTCTCAAGTCTGTCACTTAACTGTTTGACAGTCATGTGACCAACATTAGCCTTCTTCCCTTTCTTGGCTTGACTTGACTCTCCTGAAACAAAGTTCTTGGAAACATACCCATACTTATCATTTAGCTTGGTTAATTTGGCTTTGCTAATGGGTTTGCTTATAGCCGACGGATGAGGATTTTTATCATTCGACGGATAACACTTTTTGTTATCCGGCGGATAGTCCTCATCATCCGTCGAATCTACATCTGTCAGCAACCCATCTACCAAAATAGGTTCTAGTTTCTCCTTATTCTTTTTCTAGGCTTCATCACAAAAAGACTCAATTCCTTGAACCTTGGTGATTTGAGCATGAACATCTCTGGATGTTTTCCATGCTTTAATCACCTCTTGTTCACGATCGAGCTGCTTCTTTAAAATTTCTTCCTTTTTCAAGGACTCAGTTAATTCCTCCTTGGCAATTCTACACTCAATTTTTAGTTTCTCAAACTCAACAAACTGAGACTCAAGCACATTATTCCTCTCACTCAAAAACAAGTTGTTTTCTTTGATTTTAGCATTTTCTTTAGTGAGGGACTTAAGTGTAACACGCAAATGATACAATTCTGTAGACATGTCATTTATTGCATCATTACACTCAGCTTTAGATAAATGTGCAAGGTTTGTAGTGATTACCTGATTGCTTGAGGAACTTGTCTCTGTTTCATCAGACTTGGCCATAAGGGCTAGATTGACATAGCTGACATCTTCATCTTCATCCAAGCCATCAGCTACCCAGTCATTCTCTTGTGTAATAAAAGCCCTTTCCTTTTGTTTGAGTAGATCAAAGTATTTTTGCTTGTAATCTATAGACTCAAATCTTTTCTTACTGGAATCTGACTTTTTACACTCATTTACAAAATGCCCTGCCAAGCCACATTTGAAACACTTGAATTTTGATTTATCCACCATGTTTCTATTTGGCTTGGCAGCTCCAAAGTTCTTCTTGAACTTGAGCTTGGAAAATCTTCTTGAAAGGAATGCTAGGTGCTCATCAATGTCCTCAATGTCATCTTGGCTCAATGAATCTTCATTTTCTGCAGCTAGCCCTTTACCCTTGCTTTCACAAGCCTTTGAAGTTGATTCCACAGCTTCCATCTTCACTTCCTTCTCCTTTTCCAGATTAGGAACTAGTGCAATGGATCATCCTTTCTTCTTTCCTCTCTCCATTCTTTCATCCTGCTCTATTTCAAGCTCATAGGTCTTCAGAATGCCATACAGTCTCTCCAAAGTAAACTCCTTATAATCTTGTGAGTTTCTCAATGAGACTGTCATTGGTTTCCATTCCTTTGGAAGAGATCTGAGAAATTTCAGATTGGAGTCTTTAGTCTGATAGACTCTTCAATGCAATTTAAGAGCATTTAGTAGCTTTTGGAATCTACTAAAAATGTCAGTGTGTGACTCACTTTCTTCATTGTGAAAATGCTCATATTGCTGAATCAGGAGCTGCATTTTATTTTCTATTACTTGCTCAGTACCATCACAGATTATCTGTATTGTGTCCCAAACTTCCTTGGCAGTCTTGCAGTTGATAATGTTATCAAACATGTCTGCATCAACACCATTGAACAGAATGTTCATGGCCTTTTTATCTTTCCTGACTTGTTCAATATCAGGATCAGACCATTCATGCCTTGGCTTTGGAACAGATGGTTCATTTCCTATTGCAGCTCTCATTGGAACATGAGGGCCTCTTTTTATGCAGTCCACATAGGCCTCATTTTGAGAAAGCATATGAAGATGCATCTTTACCTTCCAATGATGGTAATTATCTTTATCAAGAAAAGGAATCTTGACTCCAACATCTTTCTTGATCATCTTGCTGAATTGTTTTGACCTTTAAACTCTTTGTAGATTAAGAGCTCGCTCTGATACCAATTGTTAGTCCCTTGACAATATAGCAAGAATTACAGAAGGGGGGTTGAATGAAATTCTTGAACCTTTTTCTTGAAATAAAAATGTTCAACTCGATTATGGATATATTTGTTTTGATTAGCACAATGCAGAATGTAAACTTGAATGAATCAAAACATAAGTAATTAAAAACAAGAGTCTTTAAAAACTTTCTGGTGGATTTAAACAATTCCACCAGAGATATATATAATATATCGAGAGGACTATGTGTCCAGAAATGCTCACAGCTGCTTACAAAATAGAACTGCTGAGAATATAGGAAATGCTAAAGATTGTGCTTACAAAGATTTCTCTGTTTTTTTTATGTTTCTCAGCTATCTCAGTTATTTTTTTCAATTTGCTACTCTCTTGGTTTATATATTACCAAGATTAAAAGTCAAAAGAACTGAACAAATATAAAATCTAACAGTCTTGATCTTTGCTGCTTTTCGTCCTTTATTACCCAGTTAATGGGCTTCCACAGTGTGTTTGTATCCAACTCGACGGCTGTGTGTCAGCTTTCACTGTTCAACTGATGTTTGAATCTTGATATAATCATCCGTCGACTTTCAGATCATCCGTCGATAACTTAATTAATCATCCGTCGATGACTTAATTGATCATCCGTCGACTGCTATGTTAAACATCCGTTGATAGTCATTTGATCATCCGTCGAAGCTTTGTTAATCATCCGTCGATAGCTATTTTGACACTTGACTTCATTTCACTTATACAGAATTACAAGACATTGCTTATGTACAGTTAATCAACCTATTCTGCATATCTAGTTAAAGTCAACATAACTTATATGCTACTACAGATTCTATACAAAGGTGTATACATCACTGTGCTACAAACTTATTATTACATAAGCTACTCACTCGATGGATAATAAGTTAATCATCCGTCGGGACTAAAACTCTTATCCGTCGAGTGCTACATAATTTCAGTAAGTAAAATCTACTTAGACATTTTGTTTAAGTGATCATCAAGTACATAACATATTCACAACAAGTGTTTCTCTGGATTGTTTTGGATTGCTCTGGTTTTTGGGGGGTCGAAAGAGTGGAGGAGATGATCGAGATTTATGGTGGCTTGCTAAGGGTTGGTTTTTGTTGTTGGAGGTGGTATATTTTTCCGAGGTTTCTCTGCTGTGTCCTGGGTGCCAGTTATATGGAATATTTGGCTGGGTCCTGGGTGCATGTATTCTCTGTTATAATATTGAGAAGGTGTGCATGTGTAGGGTGTGTGTGTTTGTGGTGTGTGTGTGTGGTGTGTGTGAGTATTTGTGCGTATGCTTTTGGGTGGGGTCTGGGGTTCTTGGGTAGCTCGAGTAGGTCTTCGAAGGGGAGTTTTAATGTTAGATTTCGAGTGATTAAGGAGTGGGTGGGCATGCTGGTGAGGAGGGGAAGTGAAAGACTGCTGGGGAGAGTGTGTTTTTGCACCGTTTTATTTCAGTGTTTTTTTTCTTCTTGCTGTGAGGTTTTGTTCTCAGACTATGACCTCAGACGAGGGATTAGTGGTGTAGGGGAGAGAGTTTTGACAGTGTGGAGGGTAGTTTTTAAGTCGGGGTTTTGTCGGAGGGAACTACAGGGTTGTTTCTGGGTGGCTGGGGTGAGAGTTGTCAGCTGTTTTCCGGGTGGGGTCAAGCCGTGTCGAGGGACTCATCAGCTGCTGCAGTTCTGGTCTAGAGAGAATATTCTGGAAACTCTTATTGGCTGGGTTTGTTTTAAGTCGATAGGGGCTGCTCTTTTTTTTGGCCTCGGAGTTCCTATTTTTTATGCTGCATTTCTTGAAGAGGTGCATAAAGGATGTTGGTTAATTCGTATTGGTTAAATGCAACAATTTGTTTTATCTGCAAGTTGTGGCTCTGGACATTTTTCTGGTTGAGATTTTTGTTTATTTTTGGGCTGGGTTTTTGGATTTCCAATTTTGCATGGTTGGGTCTTTAGGCTGGGCTCAGCTTGGAATATCTTTGAGTTGGGTTTTGTTTGGGCTTCTGTGGTTTTTTCTAGTTTCCCTTTAACGGGCTTGCAAGTGGCCTTGGACTTTTGTCTATTTTTTTGTATTTTTTCTTTGATCCTTCTCTTATTTTCTTTTGGAGATATGTTCCTTAGATTTTAGAGAAGGATCTTCCCTTTGTACATTCTTTTCTCTTAGTATTAATAAATGAGGCTTGGCCTCATTTACCCAAAAAAAAAGAAACTCCAAAGCTCTAAATCTACCGAAGAAGACCTGCAATCAAAGATATAAAATTGTTGAAGGGCCCAATTTGAACTCAAAATCTGTGACCCCATTTCCAAAAAGCCCTAATTTGAAGTTTACAAATTAGGCACAACCATAGCTTTGAATCAAATAATTCGAAGAGTCATTGATCTAAAATGTAGTCAGTGTTAATAACAGAGAAGAACGAGAGAGTGAGAATTGGGTGAGAGGAATCGGGGGTTGGGAGAGAGACATCGGGGTTGGAGAGAGGAGGTAGATAGATGGAGCGATATTATGGTAAGATTATGGTACCAGAGAGAGTAGCATGAGAGTGGTAGACGGAGAGAGAGATAGAAAGAGAGAGAGAGAGCAGAGAGAGGGGTAGTGAAAGAGAGTGTGTGCTGAGAGAGAATGTGAGGGAGGGTAGGTTATCTTATCAAAAATTTCAATTTGTCTCAAAAAAATTTGGGTGGCTTTTTGCCCAAAATTTCCCCTCTTTTAAAATTACAGGGCCCATAATTTGGATATATTCAGGCCCAAACTCAAACAATTATGTAATAAATATTATTCAAATAATTATACTATTTTTATATACTATATTAATTTTTATGAATTTGTATATTACATCTTTGATATTTATAATTTTTTATTTTGAATATTTGTGTATTATGTATCTCATTTATTAAATTTGTATTTATATATCACATTATATTTTTAAAAAATGAATTTAAATTAATATTTAATCTTAAAAAATATCATATTTATATTTTAATACTCTAATGTAACATTTTGACTATTATGTTACAAGCTGCAACACTTTCTAGCTAATGCAACACCACATTTTTGGCTAAGGTAACACAAAAATCACAATGTTACATTAGACCATCTGTAGCATAGCTAATGAAACATATTTGGGTAACATATTTTTGGAGGGGGTTGTGATAGGTCATATTTGATGTAGTGTATCATCGGGCGGGTACATGATAAAGATAAACGTATAGGCTAGACAATTATAGATTGTCATTTATTTATATGGTATCTTTTATGATAGATATACATAGTTCGAGGCATTCAAATCCAGACGGAGATTGTAAATGTAAAGCTTGACTACGTGTAGTAATGAACGAGTGGATTCAGAATAAAGATAAACCTTAAATGGTGAATGATAAGAAATGTCAAGTGGTCTGTCAATGAAAATGCAGACACATCAGGACTGAGTGATATGGCAGATAGTTAAAGATCAGAGGGTTATCAACTGAGGCAAGTATTTCTAACCTTTTTCTAAAATACTGCAAATATTTCTTTGTTCCTATTCTAAGTTCAGAATAGTTAAATGTTTTTTTATATTTCGCTGAAATTACTCTTATTTATGCAAGTACCTATTTGATCTTGTTCCTTGATTATCGATTGATCTCTTGAGCAATTACCCATTATTTCAGGTTATTTGCGAACCCTGAATTGAGATGTTTTGAAATCAAAATAATTTGACATCAAAATACTCAACGGACTGGATGGTTACGATGCGGGCCAGGAATGAGCTGGGCCCTAAGGGCCAGAGATGGCTGGTCCCTTGATTATTAAGCCATAGTTGCCTGGGTACCCCATATGTTGGTGGGTCTATACAGTTGGGTATAGATCCGTACTATATCCTGATTAAGCAGGTTATAGTACATATATTGGTTTCTAGTGTCCAGTCTAATTTATTATTGATCGCCATTAACGGCATTCCTTCTTGAATAGTTTATGATTACAAAATTAAATAAAGATTTGATTCAAAGAGATGAATCATTGAAACGTTCACTGTTCTTTTACAGAAAAATGTGATTTATGATTAAAGGCCAATAAGGGTCGATGTTTTGTTCGCTCAACTGTTTTAAATAAATAAAGATGTTTTGAAATCATTCAATAATCGTTTCCAGGAGCTTCTTTGATCTGATACCTGGAAACCATTTATGATACTTGCTGGAAATTTTTGTCTCACTCTTGCTTTGTGAACTCTTATTTCTTTTAGTATCAAATGAGGACAAAAGTGAATAGCTCTTAATAGACAACAAAAGTGGAGAGATTGCATCTGAAGAAATTTGGAAGTGTCAGAGTAAATAATATGAGGAAGTTAGTAAAAAGGTAATAACACTGTATTTAGATATTGTAATTTTAGAAGGTTAGATTCTTGTTTCATACCATAACCTGCAAGTGATCCGGAATAATGTGGGGTTATATGTATATTTGTTTTAATATACAGGTTTCTATTATTTAAGGTTGTTTAGTGACACCCAATCCTGACCCCAGATTTGGTGTTGTTACACTAGCCAAAGAAATAACAAAAAATTCATGGATCAAGGGGAGGTTTTTCTTCAAGGAGTCAACTCCCATCTGCAAGAAAATGGTCTAAATCACACACACCTGACTTAATCATTGGAAATCCTGATAGTGGTGTAAGAACCAGAAAATCCACTCAAAATAAATGTCTCTACCATTCTTTTCTATCTCAAACTGAACCTAAGAAGGTGGAAGAAGCTCTTCAAGATACTGGCTGGGTTACAGCAATGCAAGAGGAGCTTAATGAATTCGAAAGGATCAAAGTCTGGACTCTTGTACCAAGACCAAAGAATAAATCAGTTGTTGTTACAAAGTGGGTGTTCAGAAACAAAACTGATAGTGAGGGCATTATTACAAGAAACAAAGCAAGACTAGTTGCAAAGGGCTATTCACTGGTAAAAAGGCATTGATTATGATTATAATTTTTCTCCAGTTGCAAGGCTTCAGGCAATAAGAATTTTTCTAGCCTATGTTGCTCACAGGAAGTTTAAAGTGTTCCAAATGGATGTAAAAAGTGAATTTCTAAATGGAGAACTCGAAGAGAAAGTTTATGTTTAACAGCCTCCAGGGTTCATTGATCCAAAGTATCCAGATCATGTCTACTTACTGGATAAAGCACTCTATGGACTAAAATAAGCTCCAAGGGCCTGGTATGGAACACTTGCTCTGTTTCTGATAGAAAGTGGTTTCACAAGAGGTATAATTGATAAAACTCTCTTTTATAAATACCGTGGTAAGGACTTGTTATTAGTACAGATATATGTTAATGATATCATTTTTGGATCTACTAATGATAAACTTTGTGAGAGATATGCAAAGCTAATGCAGTCTAAATATCAAATGAATATGATAGGAGAATTAAGTTATTTTCTGGGGTTACAAGTAAAACAGACTGATGAAGGGATCTTCATAAATCAATCAAAATACACCAGGAATTTGCTTAAAAGATTTGGAATGCAAGGCAGTTTAACTGCATCAACTCCCATGGCCGCTACAACCAAGTTAGATTTAAATACTGGTTCTTCAGTAGATATAACTAACTACAGAGGTATGATTGGCTCATTCCTATATTTGACTACTAGTAGACCTGATATCATGTATGCTACCTGTCTCTGTGCAAGGTTCCAAGCTGATCCAAGGGAACCTCATCTATTAATTGTGAATTTTTTGTTTTAAATATCTCAAAGGCACCATGAATCTGGGATTATGGTATCCTAGAGATTCAGATTTTAAGCTAATTGGATATTCAGATGTTGATTTTGCAAAATGCAAAGTAGAAAGGAAAAGCACTTCTAGAAGCTGCCAATTTCTTGGTGGCGGATTGGTTTCTTGGTATAGCAAGAAATAAAAGTCAATTTTCACATCAACTCCAGAAGCTGAATATATTACTGCAGGAAACTGTTGTGCTCAGATTCTATGGATGAAGAATCAGTTACTGGATTATGGGTTAGACTATTATGCTATTCCTATATATTGTGATAATCAAAGTGCTATTGCAATGACAGGAAATCCATTACATCATTCAATTACTAATCACATGAGTATTAGGTACAATTTTATAAGAGAACATGTGGAAGAAGGTACATTGAAATTGGTCTTTGTTCCAACAGATCAACAACTAGCAGATATATTTGCCAAGCCTCTTTGTGAAGCTACTTTCACAAGATAGGTGAATGAATTAGAAATGATATTAGGACATTTCTCAAACTTTGATCATTAAGGAATAACTACTGATAGTTAGAGTATGGTATCTTATCTTTATGTATCAATACTTGCTAGTTATTGATAATTGTGTTAAATTTTGATGCCATACAAGCATGCAATTAATTTCATTCAGTATCTGCATGTTAAACTCTTATTATGTGTATAAGCTCTGATATTGGTCAAATCTGTTTTGACTGATAGATCGTGAGAGTAGTTGTTAAGTTCTGATATTGGTCAAACTTATGTTGGCTAATAAATCCTGATAGTTGCGATTAAATACTGATAATGGTCAAACTTTGATTGACTATTATATTTTAATGATTATTTTAAATTTATTCGAAATGAATAGTTAGTCAGTATTTTTAATAACAATGAGTTCGTGGAAATCTTTTGCTTTCTTTGATTTCTTAGTTGAATGAATGTTTATTATTTTGTTTGTGCTTAACTTATTTCGAATGTTCATATTCAAATTAGTACTGCATGTTTAGTTACAACAAATATTCAATAGTGCATGTGTACCACTAATCTCTGTTTGAGTTACATATGTTCACTACAGTACAGATTGAGCACAACATTACAAGAAGGAACTGATATCACAGAAGAAATTGATAAAAGGTTTAATTCTAATTTTATGAGAATTATGATCTTTGAGTGTTTTTGTCTATCAAAATGTCTAAACATATCTATGTTTCAAAAGTTTGATATTATGGAACATAACATTCTATTTGAAAGTTTCTTTTTCATTCAAAGGAAGTTGTCAACACTCAATCTTAATATCATATATCTTCTATCTCATATATCTTCTTTAAAATGGAACACGTGAATCCATTTCTCAAATATTGTCAAAATCAAGTGACATGGTTCATGAAACTGTGCTCATAACTCAGAAATAAAATCAAGTTGGTAAGAGACTACATGCTGAGGTAGATCTTTATGACACACACAAAAACACATGGGTTTCATCAGTTTTTACTGAAGACTCTGTGATATCATCAAATAACACATTCAAGTGTCAGTTCTTGCAAGAAGAACAAGGTTTGTGACCATGGTACATGACAGTAACCTGGTCAAATCCTCTCCAATTCAAATGGAGGTTCCCATAATTGGTGAACAACACACTGTCATAACCACAGTTTCAACTGTGAGTTCAATTGTGACTTCAGATTCACAAGGTATAAATACTGTTTTTACTTTATCAGCATTTATTTTAAGTACTGATTTGGTAATTTCGGCATTTATTATGTATGTTATAAATCCTGTTGGTATGATTATTTCTAGACCTTATTTAAGGACTACCTCTAGTTGTATGACCATATACCACCCTTCTTTAGCAACCTCTTATTTCTGTAGGATAAATTATCTGAGCTTTTATGTGAGTTGTGTGAAAAGATTTAGAGAAAAACAGAATTAAAGAGAGGCAATATCCTCCTTGGAAAAAGGAGAGGTAGATAAGAGAAATGATTTAGTAATCCTTGTGAGGAAACTATGACTATTAAAATATATGAGTTATGTGGTGTGAGGACTAGTGAGACTACTTCAAAAGAATATAGAGATTAAGTGATAATTGTTATATTTTGCAGGTGCACAAAGTACACAAAAAATAGCTACTGAACAACAGTCTGTTGATCCTTTGATAAACTCTGATGTACCAAGTGTTGATAATCTCCATGCAAGTCTAAGTACTGATACTTTCCTGCAATACATTCAATCTACTATTCCACCATATGTAGTAATCCCAGTTTTTGCTAAAAAACAGTCCATTCACTCTACTATTCCACCACATAAAGTAATCCTTGTTGTTGCTGAAGATGTAGTAGCATAATAGTCCATTCATAAAGTTTCATCCATTACAAGGTCACCACAACACTCTACAGGAATTGGGGTTCTGGAAGTATATTAAGAAGCTCCAGTTCATTTATCTATAATTCTTGAAGATGTGGAGTTAAGTGTTGATGGTATGGAAGCTTCTGAAGCTGTTGGATCACATAATGCACCGATTTCTGATTTTATCTTACATGCTGAAGCTGGTGATAAAGTTCAGCAGATAGTTTAAGATCCAGTTGCAAATAAAGAATCTAATTGTTAGAAAATGATAACACACAGGGGGGTGAATGTGTTTTATTATTTTTAGGCTTTTCTTGTGTTAGATATATTTGAGATGTCATGTCTAATATGATTCATGTTTAGTTTTCAAATCTTAACAAACAGGACATATCAAGACTTACTGAAATCAGGACTTACTGGAAGTCAAAACTTAATATCAGAACTTAAGTGCGGGAAGACTTTCATATATGGAAGGAAGCTGATTTACAGTAGAAGATCGAGACTAAAATAAAAGAAGATATGCATGGAAAGAGTTAGAAGACTGGAAGACTTTTAGAAGATATCTGATTGATATATTTTAGGAGACAGAATTATATTCCATATAAATTAGAAGTTATCTTGTAATTGTGTACTATATAAACACAAACTTAGGGTTTACGCTATATGTGTTATCATTATCGAGAAGATTATACATTGTAACCTAGCAGCTCTTAGTGATATTTGTTCATCACTAAGAGAGAACAACAGTTCTTATTGTAACAGAGTTTATTCCATATACTTGATCTTTGTTACATACTTGTGTTAAATCGATTTGATTATATAAACACTGTATTCAACCCCCTTCTACAGTGTTGTGTGACCTAACAAGTGGTATCAGAGCTTATCTGTTAACATACATACAGTAAAGATCCAAACAATCATGTCTGAAGAAGCACAAACTCCAACCAAGCCCACCAAAACTCAAGAAACTCAAAACACTCAAACCCACAGTCGATATGAGACTATTAAGGTTCCCATACTGAGACCTTCTGAGTATCCCATATGGAAAGTGAAAATGGCTATGTTTCTGAAAGCTACAGATCCAGAATACCTTGACAGAATTAATGAAGAACCACATAAGCCTACCAAGCTCTCTGTTGTAGTTGCTGATCAACTAGCAAAGACCATACCAAAGGAAAAAGGTGAGTATACAGCTGAAGACATCTCATCTATTGCCAAGGATGCAAGGGTAAGGCATTTGCTGCATAGTGCCATTGATAATGTCATGTCAAACAGGGTAATTCATTGCAAGACTTCAAAGGAGATATGGGATGCTTTGGAGACAAGATGCCAGGGAACTGATGCAATCAAGAAGAACATGAGGACTATACTCACTCAAGAGTATGAGCACTTTGACTCAAAAGCTGATGAGTCATTAACTGATTTATATGACAGGTTTTCTAAACTCTTGAATGATCTGTCACTGGTGGACAAGGAATATGATCTTGAAGATTCAAATCTAAAATTCCTTTTAGCTCTTCCTGAAAATTGGGATTTGAAGTCTAATACCGTAAGAGAGAACTATGACCTTACTGAAACTACTCTTGATGAAATTTATGGTATGCTCAAGACTTATGAACTTGAGATGGATCAAAGGAATAAGAGGCATGGAAGAAAGTCAAGGACAGTTGCTCTTAAAGCTGAGGAGGAATCTCCTAAAGTTGTTGCCTCAAAGAGGGGCAAAGGAAAGGCTCTCATCATAAAGTCTGATTCAGAGTCATCATATTCTGATGATGATGATTCAGAAACTGAAAGTTTACCTGAAATGGATGCTGATGAAGAGATGATGAAATTATGTGCTCTTATGGTGAAGGGTATCACAAAGATAGACTATAGAAAATTCAGAAAAGGCAAGAAGTTTTCCAGGAAAAGTGGAAGTTCTGATAAGAAAGGGTTCAGAAAGTCTGAAGGTAAAGGAGGAAAGTCTGACAGAGGAGACAACTCAAGTGTCAAATGCTACAATTGTGGTGAAAGGGGCCACATATCTCCTGATTGTAAGAAAGGAAAAAGTGACAAAGGCAAGGCTCTTGTCACAAAGAACAAAAGCTAGACAGACACTTCAGATTCTGAACATGAGCTAAACTATGCCTTGATGACAAATGCTGATGGCAGTTCTGAAACTACTGAATTAAAGGTACCTCAAACAACTTATGCTTTTCATACTGATGATATTACTGAGTTGAGATTATATCTTAAAACCATGTTCATTAGTTATAGAGATCAGATTTTAATATGTGAAAGATTAACATCTGAAAATCTTGCTTTTAAAAAGAGGAATGACTATTTAGAAAAAGAGTTAGTTATGTTTCATCAAACTCAGAAAGAAAGAGATGATGCTTTTTATGTTAGAGATGAAGTACTAAAATTGAATGAATCTCTAAAAACTGAGTTAGAAAAGGAAAGAGAAATTATCAGAACTTAGACTAACTCTGGCAGAACAACTCAGAATTTACTAAGTAGTGGAAACTGGAAAGAGGGCTTAGGTTATGGAGATGATAAAAGTGAGAAAGGAATTGAACAAATTGAGCCAATTGTAGTTAAACAGACTGCTAAGCCAAAGGTAAATCCTGTTAAGTTTGTAGAAAAAACTGTAAAGTCTGATTCTAAAAAGATGAAAGAATCTAGGACAGAAGTAAAAGAAAAATCAACTTCTGACAAATTAGAACAGGATAAACCAGCTGAAGTAAACATAGGCTTAATGACAAAGAAGCAGCTTAAGCATAAGCTGAAAGAGATTAGGAATGTCAACAAGGTAAAGGAAGCTAGGAAAAATAGGAATGGAAGGGAAGGTGTGAATAAAAGAAATAAATAAATGCCTATTCCTAATGCTCCTAGAAAGAAATGTTATAACTGTGGAAACTCTAACCATATTGCTTCTTTTTGCAGGAACAATAAAGATATAAACTCTTTACCTCCTAAATCAGGAGTTAAGAGTCAGTCTGTTAGGTTTAAGCCACAAAATCCTTGTTTTCATTCTGGTAGTTTATGGTAATCCATTTATACTTATAAGGAATATCATAGTTTGTACTATGATTATTATCAAATAAAACCTTCTTTGAAGAAAGTTAGAATTGTTCCTTCTAGTGTAAAGTCTGATGTAAAGTCTGATATAAATTCTGATAAGCAGCATGTTAGCATAAACTCTGAAACTAAATCCACTGTAAATGCTAACAAACTTAAAAAGGCCAAAGGATTCAAGCAAGTATGGGTCCTTAAAACTAACCAATAGTGGTCTTTGTGATTGCAGGGCAATAGGAAAAACATCCTAGTGCTGGACAATGGATGTTCAGGACATATGACTGGAAATAAAACCCTGCTATCAGACTTTGTGGAGAAAGCTGGCCCAGGAGTTTCTTATGGAGATGGAAACATGGGAAAAACTCTGGGATATGACAATATTAATCTTGGGAATGTCATCATTGGAACAGTAGATCTTGTCTCAGGACTTAAACACAATCTGCTAAGTGTGAGTCAAATTTGTGACAGAGGTTATCATGTGAATTTCTTTGAAGAACACTGTGAAGTTGTAAACAATTCTACAGGCAAAGTGGTTCCGAAAGGTTACATGCATGGTAACATTTATGAAGCCAGACTTTCAACAAGTATTGAAGGTTCTACAATCTGTTTGTTAAGTAGAGCATCAATTGAAGAAAGCTGGAATTGGTACAAAAGACTCTCTCATTTAAATTTCAACAACATAAATGAGCTAGTAAAGAAAGATCTTGTGAGAGGACTTCCAAAATCAGTATTTTCTCCTGATGGCCTTTGTGATTCATGTCAAAAGGCAAAACAAAGAAAATCTTCATTCAAGAGAAAAACTGAATCTCCAATTCTTGAGCCTTATCACCTACTGCATGTTGATCTATTTGGTCCAGTCAATGTCATGTCTATTGCAAAGAAGAAATATGCTATGGTTATAGTGGATGAGTTCATAAGATACATTTGGGTGTATTTCTTGCACAAGAAGAATGAAACTGCATCTACTCTAACTGATCATGTCAAACAACTGGATAAATTGGTCAAAATTCTGTTAAGATAATAAGAAGTGATAATGGCACTGAGTTCAAGAATTCAATCAAGGAAGAGTTCTGCAAAGAACATGGAATCAAACAGGAATTTTCTGCACCTAGAACTCCATAATAAAATGGAGTTGTAGAAAGAAAATACATGACTCTCATTGAAGCTGCACGAACTATGCTTGATAAAGCAAAGCTACCAACCTACTTTTGGGCTGAAGCTGTGTAGACTGCTTGTTTTACACAGAATGCTACACTCATAAACAAGTATAGAAAAACACCATATGAGATGGTGAAGCAAAAGAAGCCAAATATGAAATACTTTCATGTATTTGGTTGTAAGTGTTTTGTTCTTAAGACTCATCCTGAACAGCTGTCAAAATTTGATCTAAAAGCTGATGAAGGAATTTTTGTTGGATATCCACTTTCCATAAAAGCCTTCAGAGTCTACAATTTAAGAACAAGGGTTGTCATGAAATCTATCAATGTATCTCTTGATGATAAGAAGATTACTGGACTTGAAGATTTCAATGATCATGATCAGCTGAGATTTGAAAATGAAGATTTAAGTTATGATTCTGCAAATTCTGATGGTTTAAATCCTGATCTTGTAAGTTCTGACGGGTTAAATTCTGATGTCATTGAAACTGTGGTAACTACTCCAAGGGAAAATGCACCTGTCCAGGGGGAGCAAGCTAAAGATCCTACCACAAATCAAGACTCTCAAGAAGCATCAGAACCTATCAGTGGCTCTTCAAGTTCTGATTCATCAAGTTTTGATGAGCCAAGTTATGATAATTCTGGAAACTCTGATACTTCAAATCCTGATGGATCCAACTCAAATTCTGAAGTTTCAGAGAGCATAACTACAAAGGGAGCATCAGAAATTGCTGATGGAGACAGCATGGATCATGGGGGAGGATCCAGTTCTTGAGAACAACTTCCAACTGCAAGGAAGTGGACTAAATCACATACACCTGACTTGATAATTCGAGATCCTGAAGCAGGTGTTAGAACTAGAACTGCAACATCAAATGAATGTCTCTATCATTCTTTTCTATCTCATACTGAACCAAAGAAAGTGGAAGAAGCTCTTCAAGATGCTGATTGGGTACAAGCAATGCAGGAAGTGTTAAATGAATTTGAAAGAAGTAACACCCCCAAATCCGGGATCGGGGATCCGGGTTGTCACGAGTTCCAATTCCCTTAACAACTCTTAATCTTAATAAACAACCAACCACTGCATAATGTGACCCCACAATGTACACAAACACACACCGCAAGTTATAGTCTCAGAGATGAATACCAAAAATAACACAAGTCATTTTATTCCACAATTATAAGTCATTATACCACAAAAGGGTTTCTGAATAAATTTACAGTTCCTTGCCATTATTACAATTCATATAGATACATAAGTCTGGTGCATCAAAAGTTGAAAGCCTAGCCTATTGGTAATTCCTACCTCAGCTACTGTGGCATCAACGCCTCCAGAAATCTGCAGAACGTTTCCTAATCGCTTGCGAATTGGGAGCTTGGTCTCATCTTTTCTATCTGTTGTTGTGTGATGAAAGAAGAAAGTAAGGGTGAGCAACAAGCCCACCGAAATAATATGTATAATAATTAACAATATATGAGCATTCTCATAGTACTCATTAAAGTCTTGGTCAAAAAGAAATGAACCAAGTTTGTTATCTTAACGTGACCACATCGCAAAATATTCAGTATATATGTACATATACTTTTCAAAATCTTGGAAGTCCTCTTCCATGCATAATAAACACAGAGTTCCATTTTATAACTTTATAAAAAATATCGTTGCAAGATGATCTCATATATCTAACCTTGTCTCAACATTTTTGTGAAAATCTTTGTCATGCATAAGATAATCATTAACCAGATATAAGTTAAAAAGATGAAGTTACAAGATACTCCAATATACTTATATCTTTTCCGAATACTACTTGAACTACCACCGTTCAAGGTATAATCAGTTTCAAAAGTTCATCACATAGATGAGACTACAAGAAAAGACTTGGATAGATTCAATCTTTGAAATATTATTATAAATAATGAAGTTATGAGATACTTCATTAAGTCCCGATATATATATATACACCTATATATATATATTTCATACACTCCTTGAAAACCTCTGTTATGAAAATTATAAACAGAGTTGCAATATCCAATGAATTTGGAAAGGAGAATAACTTGGCATAAACCTAATGTCTTGCTGATCAGGCAAAGATACCAATAAGTAACCTTTTCTACTAGTAGATGGCTGAATCCCCCACTGGTCATCACCCTGGCCTCATTAGGACCTTGTGTTGGACCGCACCCGGCCTCTTACACGTTGATGGGCTGCCACCCAGCCACTTACACTTTGATAGACCGTACCCCAGCCTGTCGCTTATGCCGACTCAATTAAATGGACTTACTTCCCGAACGTTGGGTAACTAATCAATTCATTTATCAAAACAGCAACCTTGTTGCGAATATAAAATACACCACAGAGCCGGATCCCTCAGGTTTTGAGCGAGTATTTAAATCCCCTTCGAAAGGAGGATCTTAAGTATAAAAATGAGTTTTTGGGATCCGCCCTAACTTTTAAAAAAATCATTTTGAAGACTCGAAAACATTTTTAAGAATGTTTGGAGTAATGCTGATTTAATAAAATAAATCAGTCCCAATATATTAGAAAATATCTGAATATTATTATTTAAATAATATTCTCATAAAGAATAAACTTTACAAAAATAATTGAAGTAGAAGTTTTAAAACTCATACTTGAAATGAATATTAAATAACCAAAGATATACTTATACGAAAGTACGATCTTTATTTGAATAATCGAAAATAAGTTTGATTATCGAAACATTATTCTTTAATAAAATAAAGAATATTATTTAATAAAATAAGCGGAGTCATAAGTCCTCGAATGAATATTCAAAATAATATTCATTAAATAAAATAAGCGGAGTCATAAGTCCTCGAATGAATATTCAAAATAATATTTATTAAATAAAATAAAGTGGAGTCATAATTCCTCGAATGAATATTCAAAATAATATTCATTAAATAAAATAAAGTTATCGAATAAATCTTATTCGATTAATAGTTTTGAAAACTATATATATATTATACTCGGGAACATCGACTCCCGGTTTAGAAAATGTTCACCTTTGGGTCCCCTATACTAAGGGTATACGCAACTACTGCTTATCTCTAGCATAGGTATTATGCAACTTATAAGCATTTGAATCAACAATTAGATATCAAGATTACGAAACAGGCATGCATATAAATATCAGATCACATGCTCCAATATATCGCAAGACTTTGCTAATAATAATCATGCACTTATCACAAGATAATGCATATACATATATACATCACAACAACAGTATAACGGGTAGAAAACTTGCCTGAGCGACTGGGGGTGGTAAAAGGCTTGGGACGAGTCTGGTAACCTATAAACAACATATAAGTTGGAATTAAACCAAAGTCGCTTAAGAATCTATACTTTAACCAGTTAGACTCTAACGTTCTCTTATGCTCTAAATAATCAAAATTAAGGTTAGGGTATGAGATTATACCTTCCTTGGTGAGTAGAAGTAACTTAAGGAGCTTGAAACAACCCTTGAAAATCCTTACTAAAGCTTTATCTAAAGAAAAAACAAGATCAAAAATTTCAAGATCTTGAAAACACTATTCACCCTCTTCTTCCATGAATTCTTGGAAGATATTGTGAAGGAAATGGAAGCTTAGATTCATAGGATAGCTATATCTATGTATAAGGAATCTTGGATAATTACCTCACAATTTAACAATGCTTGGATCTTGAATTTTGATTTTCTTGTCTTTGAAAAAGTGAAGAAGCCGAGAGCTTCTTGCTTGGAAATGGGAGTGATTTGTGTTTTTTTGGTGTTATGATTTGTTTTAGCTTGGTTGCTATTGTTTTGTTTGTTAATTAACTTTTTACCATGGTAACAAATGAATGGCTCTCATTCAACCAACCAATCCCTCCATTTGTCATACTTATGTCACCATGCCTATGTCATCTTTCTTATGTCATCTTCTTACACTTGTCTTCTTCTTATTGGTGTGATGACATCATCACCCCCTAACCTCTTTGATTAACCCCTAATTACTTGGCTAATGACCGCTTATCTGTTATACGGTTCGCTTAACTTTCGTTCTCGTTTATCGTTTGAGGGATCAAACCCGGGATCTCATTACTTAGGTTCCCTTAAACCTTTCTCAATATTTTATATTCCTTTTATGATCCTCTCTTATAATCCTTGAATTAAAATCCTTTTAATCATGTTACCTTATACATAATTCTTTATGTATCTGGTGAGTTTTCGGGAAAAATCAAAGTATTCGAATTTGGATTCTGACGATCTTTACATACACTTATATACCATATAGAGTACTAATAAGATCTCAGAATATCAATAAAAGAACCCCTACATAGTGTGTGAAAGGCATATGTTAAGCCTATTTGTTTATTCGAGGATTTAACTCAACTCAAATAAGAATGTAATAAGTAAATAGTGGATCTATCGTCAGAGAGATCTCACAGAGTAACATATGTCAAAGGATTAAGAAGCATTGTTCATCTACAGACTTGATTACTTAATTTACTGGAAGAAGCTCAAGAAATTGATCAAGCCACAGTGATATAAATCAAGATTGTGGATTTAATCAAGTGACAGAGATCTCGTCAGGGTATCAATTAATTACAAGGATTTAGTCTGAAGAAAATCAAGAGTATCAAGGTCAAGGCATGAAGAAACGTCACGGAAGTTAGTCACTCATGAACCAGACAGTACATCGAGTGTCAACATTGAAGTGGTGGAATTGATTCATATATTTCAGTGATTTTCAGAAGATATACAGAAGAATGGATGCTGCTCAAGATTAGTTTTAATTCTCTATTAATTAATTAAGTCATATAATTTAATTAAGAAAATAAATTATATCTTCAAAGATTAATTTATTTGATTAATTGAATTAATTGATTAATTAATTCTGAATTAATATTAAGAATTTTCAGAATTTAAATTGGTTTAATATTCTGTTTTAATTCAACAAGACAACTGATTGTATTAGTATGACAATCGGTATGACAATCAATAGTCATACCGAAAGTCATGCTAATTCAAAAGGATTGTCTTACCAGAATTTTTATAGGATTTAAATCTGTTTATTTTCAGCAAAAACAATCTGATTGTCCTAACGAAAGTCTTGCTAGTTCATTCTGATTGTCTTGCTAGCTCTAAAGATAGTTCTACCGAAAGTCTTGCTGAGCCAAAGAGATTATCATTGCAGTTCATTTCCATTCGGTTGTTATGATAAAAGAAGCAGAAGACATTCATTCCATAATATCATACAGAACACACAAGTCAAGAACACAGCAGAAATAAAAGCAAAACATTTCATTTTTCATCCGCTTTATTCAAGATCAAAATTCTAGATTGTAAAGTTAAATCCAAACTACTAGAATTATTTATCTTGTTCTTGTGTAACTATCTAGCGGATCAAAATCCCTAGAACTTAATCTCAAATCGCTTTTAGCATTTGATTCTAATTATTGCAAAAGTAGAAAAAGTTCATGTCGAATTTATTCTAAATTTGTGATAATTAATTTGAGATTAATTCCTTGTAACAGATACCGTTGTTTTAACACATTTCAAGTTTAATAAAAGTTTTATTTAACTTGAATTTTGTTTCAATTTTTATTCCGCATTTTATTCGATTAAACGGTATAGTTTGTATTCAACCCCCCTTCTACAAACATATTGGGACCTAACAATTGGTATCAGAGCCTTCTGATTAACGTACAAATCAAGATCCTAGACTTTTGTGTTTCTTTCACTCCTTGAATTTTTTATTCACTCAAAAATTGATAATGACTACACAAAAAGTTGGAACCGTTAAAATTCCACTATTCGATAAAGATAATTATGTTATGTGGAAGAAGAAGATGCTATTGTTTTTACAAGTTGCAAATTCCAAATACCTGGAAGTGTTAAAGAAGGGTCCTAAAATTCCGATGGTTATTGAACCAGAGGTAATAGAAAATGATGTGGTGATTACCAAAGCAAGAACTTATGTGAAAGATCCTGAGGATTTTTCTCCTGCTGAAAAAGAAGAAGCCTCACTAGATGCTAGCCTTCAATTAATTTTAGTAGATTCCCTTGATCCCTTGATGAATAGACATGTGATGAATTGTAAAGATTCCAAACATATCTGGGAAACTATTGAGTTTATTAATGAAGGCACAGAGGAAGTTAGGGAGAACAAGTTAGAAATCCTAACCTCTGAGTATGAATACTTTAAATCCAATCCAGGAGAAGGAATCACTGAAGTGTTTGAGAGGTACAATGCACTGATCAACAACCTGAACATTAATGGTAAATACTATTCCATCAGGGAGGTCAACAAAAAGTTCCTTTTAACACTGCCAACTCATCTCGAACATAGAATTACTGCCATAAGAGAAGCAAGAGATCTGAGTGAGATTTCTTTGGAAAGGCTCTATGGTGTGTTAAAGACTTATGAGTTGGAGCAGATTCAGCAGAAGGAAGTTTACGGGAAAGGAAGAGTGGTCAGCACGTCTACTGCTCTAGTAGCTGAAGATCAACAACATCAACAATCTCAACAGTCAGAAAGAATGGTACAGTCTTCCAAGATTGAAGAAAATGTGATAGTAGCATAATTTGATCCTCCTACTACAAATGAATCAGGAGATGATTTTTATTCCTTGGAAGAACTGGAGCAATTGGAGGATGAGTCAATGGCCCTGATTGTCAAGAGATTCTCAAATGTCAGATTCAAAAGGAATCCCAAGTTCAAGTACAAGTCCAACTACAATAGATTCCAGAAAGGTGGATCTTCATCCTTTAACACCAGCAGTGGTGGGTATAAAACAGGGATGGTTGATCGAAGCACCATTCGATGCTTCAACTACAATAAGTTGGGACACTTTGCCACAGAATGCAGGAAGCCAAAACAAGTTAGGAAGAACTCTTACGATTCTAATCAGAAGAGTAAATCTGAAAGGCTTACCTGGTAAAGGGAAGAAGCTGGGATGATACTGACAGTGAAGATGAAGAAGTTGGGAATCTTGCTCTCATGGCTAGTGATGCAAACACCTCATCGTCAAGAAAAGAGGTAAAATTTACTGATGCTGAATTATTTTATCATCTAGGAGGTTCCTTAGATTGTGCTCGTCGTGATAATGAATTGTTAAATCAACAAATCAAAGACCTTGAGAAAGAGGTCAATGAATTAAGACTTGTGCACATTAATCAAGATAAATTAAAAGAACAAGTATCTTTTCTAGAGAATAGAGTTGACTGTTATAGACAACTTGAAACTATTCTCGAAGACAAGATCACCAGTCTTGAGGCTAAGGTTAAAGCTTACTTTAATTCTTGTTCGAAGTCCAAAGAGTTTTACAATAAGCAAGCTGTTAATCAAACATCTGGAATAGGTTATGATTACAATGCTGCTATTGGAAAATTAGGCATAAACTCCCCTCCTCATGTCTGTGCTAAAGGCAGGGAAGTACCACATGTGCTTAAGGGTGTTGATGAACCCCTCTATAAAGAATCAATTGCTGAACCATTTGATGAGACCTCATTTATTATTCAAGAAGAAATCCGTGCTGAAGATAATGCTAATGAGAAAGCTGTCTCCAAGTCAAGTGTGTCAAAAGTTCCAGTCAAAGTTGTGAAAGCAACTGAGACTAACTCAGACACACATGAGTTGGATAACACAAATGCCATGTCTACCATGCATAAGTTGCCTATTGTTAATCCCTCTCATAAAGCATGTGGTGTTCCTGATTGTATGTCTTGTGCTTTTAATCTGATGTATGCTTATTTTAATGGTAAGCATGTTTCTAATGATAAGACTACTCCTCGTCAGCATGTGAATAATAGAAAGCATGATAGGTCTAAGACTACTAGTCCTCCTAAAGCTAGAAAGGAGACATTTGTGGCTAAGCCTAAACAGAAATTTGTCAAAGCTGTTCACAAGGTCAAATGTCCAGTCATTGAGAAAGTTGAGAATATTAAAATTAAGAATGTTGTTTTGCCTGATAAAGGCCAATTTTACAAGTATGCCGGACCCAGCCAAGCTTGGGTTCCGAAGAAGGTCTAATCCATTTGTATTGCAGGGCATTAAACAGGTACAACCTGTAGTGTGGATTCTTGACAGCGGATCATCAAGACATATGACCGGAGATAGAGCCCTACTATCAAATGTGGTTGAGAAAGTTGGTCCGGTGGTTACCTTTGGAGATAACAGCAAAAGTTTAACGGAGGGATATGGCTGTTTGCTAGCTGGAAATGTTATCATTGAAAATGTGTATGTTGTGCAAGGACTTGAACACAATCTGCTTAGCATTAGTCAGTTCTGTGACAACGGCTACAATGTTTTATTCGACAAGCTGAAGTGTCAGATTCTGCACAAGAAAAGTGGAAAACCCTCTTTGATGGGAATCCGGAAAGGAAATCTGTTCGTAGCTGACATGAACTCTGGAAGCAATCCTGAAGTCAATTGTTTCTATGCAAAGGCATCGTCAGATGAGAGTTGGCTATGGCACAAGAGACTTTCTCATCTCAATTTCAAAACAATGAATTCTCTTATCAAAAGAGAATTGGTCAGAGGTCTACCTCAGCTGGAATTCTCCCCAGAAGGACTATGTGAGGCTTGCCAGAAAGGAAAGTCAAAGAAAGCAAGTCACAGAGGCATTGACACATCTTCCATAACTGGTGTTCTGTAATTATTGCACATGGATTTATTTGGACCAGTTAATGTCCTTTCGATGTCAAAGAAGTGTTACTATCTTGTGATAGTTGATGACTATTCCAAGTATACGTGGGTTTTATTTCTTCACTCTAAGGATGAAACACCACAAGTTGTGATTGATCATATCAAGATGATTGAGTTAGATTCTAATGTCCCTGTTAGAGCAATAAGGTCAGATAATGGAACAGAATTCAAGAATTCACTTCTCAATGGATTCTGTACAGACAAAGGGATTACCAAACAATTTTCAGCTCCTAGAACCCCTCAGCAAAATGGAGTGGTAGAAAGGAAGAATCGTACATTGATTGAAGCTGCAAGAACGATGTTAAGTGAATCAGGTCTTCCAATGTACTTTTGGGCTGAAGCTGTCAATACTGCATGTTATACTCAGAATCGAACTCTAATCAACAAAGACTTCATGAAAACTCCTTATGAGATTTTGAATGAACAGAAACCTTCTATCAAATACTTTCATGTATTTGGTGCCAATGCTTCGTGCTCAAGGATGGAGATGATCGTCGTGGTAAATTCGAGGCAAAGGCATATGAGGGTATTTTTAGTTGGATATGGAAGAAGATCATACAGAGTGTATATCATTGATCAACACAATGTAACTGAAAGTGTCAATGTTACATTTGATGACACTAAACTCCCTAGTATCCAAACTGAAGATCCTTCTGAGAAACTGAAGTTTGATGATATGTCAGATTCAGAATCAGAACATGGTCAAGAACCTGAGGTTGTTGCTGGTGAAGAACCTGTTAATCATGATGATACTCAAGGTAATGGTGATGGAAACTTTGGCAACAATGGAGATACCACTGCTACTGACGGAGAATCTTCAAGTCAACATGGCAACAACTCAGGGGGAGATGCTGAAGGGTCAACTAGTAGGACACAACATCCCAATGAATTTCAAGGTGAATCATCAAGATCAAATCTTCCAAGACAGACTGTCTGGAATAAAGCTCATCCTTTTGAGTTGATTATTGGTGATCCAGATGTTGGAGTCAGAACTAGACGTGCTACTCAAAATGAGTGTCTGTTCTCAGGATTTCTTTCTGAGATGGAACCTAAGAAGGTTAAGGAAGCACTGACTGATCCAGATTGGGTGATTGCTATGCAAGATGAACTCAATCAATTTGAAAGTCAACAAGTCTGGAAACTGGTACCTAGACCTACACACAAGAAAGCTGTTGGTACTAGGTGGGTATTCAGGAATAAACTAGATGAAGATGGTGTGGTTACAAGAAACAAAGCAAGACTGGTAGCTAAAGGGTATTCTCAAGCTGAAGGTATTGATTATGATGAAACCTATGCTCCAGTGGCTAGACTAGAGGCCATCAGGATATTTTTGGCATTTGCAGCATTCTCTAACTTTAAAGTTTATCAAATGGATGTCAAGAGCGCCTTTCTGAATGGAAAGCTGGATGAAGAGGTATATGTAGAGCAACCTCCTGGTTTTGAAGATCCAGATCATTTGGATTTTGTCTTCTTTCTTTTCAAGGCTATCTATGGACTCAAACAGTCTCCGAGAAAATGGTATGACACTCTCTCTGAATTTCTTATTGAAAATAGCTTTATTAGAGGTGTCATAGACAAAACTCTCTTTTCTAAAAACATAAGAATGATACTATATTAGTTCAAGTCTATGTGGATGATATAATATTTGGGTCTACTAATGATAATCTCTGTAAGAGATTTGCTAAGTTAATGCACAACAAGTTTGAAATGAGCATGATGGGAGAGCTGAAGTTCTTTCTTGGATTACAAGTAAATCAAAGGTTAGATGGAACATTTATTTGTCAATCCAAGTATCTCAAGGAACTCCTCAAAAAGTACAATCTAGAGGATTCTGCATCAGCAAGGACTCCATCAACTACAGCTGTCAAGCTTGGACCATGTGAAAACTCCATTAAGGTAGATGTCACAAGCTACAGAGGTATGATTGGCTCGTTACTCTATCTTACTGCAAGTAGACCAGATATTATGTATGCTACATGCTTATGTGCAAGGTTCCAAGCGGATCCTAGAGATATTCATCTCGTTGCTGTTAAACGAATCTTAAGATATCTTAAGGGAACACCAAATCTAGGTATTTGGTACCCTAAAGAATCTGATTTTAACCTTGTTGGATATACAGATTCAGATTATGCAGGAAGTGTTGTTGATAGGAAAAGCACCTCAGGGAGTTGTCAATTCCTAGGTAGCAGACTAGTCTCATGGTACAACAAGAAACAGCAAACAGTTTCCAACTCAACGGCCGAGGCTGAATATATTGCTGCTGGAAGCTGCTGTGCTCAGATCTTGTGGATTAGGAACCAGCTACGAGACTATGGCTCTGTATTGAACAAAATTCCTATTTTATGTGACAATACAAGTGCAATAGCCATCACCAACAACCCTGTGCAGCACTCGAGGACAAAGCACATTGACATCAGGTATCATTTTATTAGAGAGCATGTCATGAATGGTACTGTTGAACTATTTTTTGTTCCAACAGAAGAACAAATAGCAGATATTTTCACTAAACCTCTTGATGAATCCACATTTACCAAATTAGTTGGTAAATTGGGTATGTTGAATAGCTTTAGTGATTAAACTTGTGAATATCTGAAATCTGTTCTTGAGTGAATTTACAAATGAATTTTTCATAAATGAAAAATTCATTTGCAAATTTATTTTATCATTTTCCAAAATTTCCTGCTTATTTCTATGTAATTTATATTATCTTATCTGTTTTATTTACTCTACTTGTTAATTTCAAATATCTCAGAATATTTTATTTTCTCTAAAAAATATTTTTCTATGAATTTTATTTGCTAAAATTCAACAGAAATCTATTTTTGGAATAAAAATAATTAATTCTGAAATATTGTCTTTGTTTTTATAAATATTTTCTGTAAGTATATAATTGTCTTTCTACTGGAATGACAATCGGCAAGACAATTAAAATTGTCTTGCAGAAAATCATTTCAGTACATATATATATAAATATGTACATACTAATTCTGTTTATAATTGTTTTATTTCCAGAATGACAATCGGCAAGACAATTTAAATTGTCTTGCTGAAAGTCATTTCAGTATATAATTGTGTTATTTTGGTTATCAGTATAGTTTTATACTGGCAAGACAATCGGTATGACTATCAATTGTCTTGCCAGTTATAAACCTTATATATATATATATATATATATATATTTCTTTTATTTTATACTGGTATGACAATCGGTATGACTATCAGATTGTCATACCAGTTATATATATTTAGTGTTTATTAATTTTATTTCTTTTATGTTTTTTCTGTCTTTAAGCTGGTATGACAATCGGTATGACAATCCCGGATTGTCATACCAGTTATACTACTTAATCGTTTTTGTGTCTTTTTTTATTTTCATCAGTTCAGTTCAATTTGTTTTTCAAATATCAACAGTCTCTCTCTCTCTCTCTCCTCTGTTCGATCAAATCAACAGTCACCATTGTTCCTCTTGCTCGAGTTTTTACTCAGCACACTCTTCTGATATATACATACACTTGTATACATACAGAAGTGAAGTGCTGCCCAATTTTTTTTTCCAGTTATTTCTTTCAATTTTTTTTTCTTCCCCAAAACAATCTGATTGTTATTGTGTCTTGTGTTTTTGGTATTTCAATTTGGTTTTGTGTATTGTGAGTTTTTCAGATCTGTTATTGCGAATTAAGAATTTTAACGAGATTCATTACTTTCTAAATTTTTCGATTATAATTGATTTAATTCGAATTATTAAATTAATTTAATTAATTTGAATTTTCTTAATATTATTCTTAAAATTCTGAAAGTGTGTGTCTTATTATTATTTTTAAATGGCTCTCAATTTCCAAATTGTTTCGCATAATCTTGTTGGTTATTTTAATCCAGATAAATGTGATGTAGAAAAATTTAAGCCGTGGATTAGATTTTTAAATGACCATTCGATTGTTAGCTCTGCTATTAAATCAAATGTGAATTTAAATGTTGATCTGCTATGACTGATTTGCACAACCTCTACTGTGGCCGATGATTTTAAATCGTTTTCATTCACCGTGGCAAACACACAGTATGTGGTTGATGAAATAGTCGTCAATCGAGCTTTAAATTTTCCTATGGATAATTTCTGTAATTTGCCCTCTGAAAATGATATTTCAAACTTTTTCCATGCTATTCACTATCAGGGGGTGATCAATTTAACCAAACTTTCAAAATCCAATTTGGTGTCTGAATGGGATATTTTCTTCGATACTCTTTCTAAAGTGTTTGCCAACTGCACTAAATCCAACTTTCACAACATCACTTCCACTCTGCAGTATATTGGTCTTTCGGTTATTTTCAATCAAAGGATCAATTTTGGTAAACTACTTTTACCCATTCTCTTGAGACGTCTCACTACTGCTTTACGTGATCATTCTACAAATCGTAGGGTCTCGTGTTACTATGCTCGTTTTCTCATGCTTATAGCAGAACATCTTCTCACACCTGAGCACAAAGCCCTTTTTGCTAACTCCGCGGTAACTGAACCCCCTCCTGTAAGCAAAAAGATTTACACCCGCCAAGACACAACTTTCAAATTCATGCAAGTTCCAGTACTTGCATCTGCTTTTATGGCCACTTATATTCCCTTACCTATTTTCAATCTTCCCGGTCATGAACAGCAAGCTCAACCTCCAGTGGTTCAAGCCACCCAGGCTCCTCCAACATCAGATGTTCTTCCATTACAGGTAGTAATTCCTCACTCTCACTCCATTCCTACTTCTATTGAAAGACCCCCAGTGGTTGATAGGACTGACCATGAAGTTGTAGAACCACAGCTTCAATCCCAGGTCATAGAGCCAAACACAGAGTCACAACCTATCTCAACCTCTCCCCCACTGTCTAAAATGTTACCCAGAAGGTTAATAGGAAGTAGTGTATTGGTGGATGTGAATGAACCCTCAGCTCTGCCTCCTCCGAAGAAAAGAAGAACATTTACTAAGGCATCTGAAAGCCCATCCTTGTCCTCCCAACAGGACATGGACTTTGAAATGGCCACTGAACAGTTACTAGAAACATCCTCTCAACAGGATGAATCTATTGAAATTCGCCATAGGGCCATGGCATCTTGTACTGAGTCAAGCACAATTCCATTACTCACAATGGAACCATACATACCCGTAGATGATACTCAGGACACGGAGCGAGGAGTACACATAGAGTCTGTTACAATGCCTGCCATAGTTACGGCAGAAGAGCAGTCACATGCTTCTGAGGGAAAATCTGACTCTCAGCCACCTTTAATAGAGTCATTTTCTCCCCTCCCAGATCCAACAACTCTGGCTCCCTCACGGGATTCTCCACTCGCATATTTATCTGGAGAAAGTGGAGGGCAACTCGGTCAATCTATCCCTGAAGCAATTCAGACATCTATTTCACATGAAATGATAGGTTTGAATGAGGATCGGGACTCGCGAATTCCCATTGCACCACCACTGACCTCTCTTGAAGAGGCTAGGGTGATTTTAATTGCAGGTACAGAAGAACAGCAACAGGAAGAATCCTCACGACCAATTATATTGAGAGAAACACAAGCACGTGAGGTGAGTGAACCAAACACGAGTGAAATTCAGGTGAGAGCACACACAGACACAGACACTGAAAACCTGTTAGCTCAAATTGCTGCTTTAAAAGAAGAACTTGCTAAAAGCCAAGCTGAAGCTCAAACATTCAAAGCACAAGTGGTTGAACGGTCTTCTTCTTCCACCTCTGTCAACAATCAGCTGGCACTCATCAGGAATGATATCTCAGATCTCAAGACCACTGTCATACCAAAGCTCAATTCCATTCAGGAAACTCCAACTTTATCAGCTGATGACATTTCTAACTTCTGCTCTCTACATACAAGAATGACTTCTCTTAAAGACCAGGTTGAAATGAATCATTCACTAGACTCCTCCAGATTTCTAAAGATAGAAACGGGCATGGAACATCTTAATGAAGGAATGAAACACTTGTATTTCATGATCAAGAATTCTCACTGCCCTAATGAAGAACAAAGAACTTACTTTGAAGGGCCGTCTGGTGGAGGCTCAGGCTCTGGAGGTGATGGAGGACATGGAAGTTCTAAAGGAAATTCAATAGAGGATCCCTCAACTAAGGGGGAGAAGAAAGGGAGTAGTGGAAAGGGAAAAGAAAAAGATACCTCTGTTGGAGACAAAGGAAAGGCTGATGATGTCTACTACAGTGGAGAACAGGATGACTTTGATATTTTTGACATTCCCACTGGACCAGTCTTGGAAGATAAAGATGGTTTATTTGAAGCTGAAGAGGAAAGTGATTTTGGAGAATGGGAAGAGGAAGCTACAGTGGATCCTATCTTTGAGAAAGAGTTTCAGCAGCAGCAGTCAGAGATTAAAAGAAAAGAAGCTGAACTCAAAAAGGTCTCCCAGATCATTGACATGAGGAAAGACATACAAAGAACAGAAACTCTTCAAAAGCAACGTCTTCATGACATTAAGGCTCAAGAAAGGAGAAGAGATGGCAGACTGAAGATTGGTGAAAAATGGGATGAAGCTAGGAGAGTACTTGATATGCCTCAGCTGAGCACTAACAATGATAGGCAGTTCCTACATCTTCTTGACAAGTTGGAAATCTCAAATCCTAACAATGACATGTACATGAATGCTATCAAGACTGAAGTCTCAAGGATCACAGCTGCTTTTGATAGATCCCTAAATGAGATGAGCATTTTTGTATATTGTCAGAGTGAAGGATCTTTCAAGGTGTCACTTCATTTGTTTGAGAATCGTTCTTTGTCAGAGATTTGGGTTCTTCTCAACAAAGTAAAAAGAAGCTCAGAATTGAATGAAGTTCTTCGAGAAAGGCTTAAAGAATTTGCCAGCAGGGCTAGTGCTCAAGTGGTCAACAATCCTCATCAGCTGAGATTCTTTAAGTCTGATTGTCTTCAAATCTGTCAGCTAGATGCACAATCTCTTAAAGACTACTCAGCTAAGCATCTGGTCTGGATGGAACATCATTTAAGAACTGCTGGATACTCATCCATGTTGAAGACTCAAGCTGCTGATTTGATTCAAGCTTATTGTGAAAAGAATATTAAAAGGTACAATCAGTTCAAGAATAAGCTGAAGTCAGTTGGAGTTCAACCAGTCAGACCAGCAAGCTTCACTTCAGAAAAGGATCGTGTCTTTGACAAGGAGTTGCTTCAAGATTTAGAAGAAGGTGAAGTCAGAAGAGAAGACAACTGAATTCATTTAGCTCAAAACTCAATGTAATATGATTAGAGCTTTATGAATCAAGATAGACTAATATAGTTATATGTTCAGGCTAGAGGAACATCTATCTTGTATTCACTTGTAAATTTCTTTTGGAATCTGGAAAATGTTAAATATAATCCAGAACTTTTCTGCTATTTACTTTGCATTACTGTTTATATCTTTTTCTTATTTGTTAGTTGAGTTATCCTCTAGGTATTTGTTGTTATTGTCTAACAAGCAAATAGGGGGAGATTGAAAGGCATATGTTATAGCCTATTTGTTTATTCGAGGATTTAACTCAACTCAAATAAGAATGTAATAAGTAAATAGTGGATCTATCGTCAGAGAGATCTCACAAAGTAACATATGTCAAAGGGTTAAGAAACATTATTCATCTACAGACTTGAAGACTTAATTCACTGGAAGAAACTCAAGAAATTGATCAAGCCTCAGTGATATAAATCAAGATTGTGGATTTAATCAAGTGACAGAGATCTCGTCAGGGTATCAATTTATTACAAGGATTTAGTCTGAAGAAAATCAAGGTCAAGGCTTGAAGAAACGTCACAGAAGTTAGTCACTCATGAACCAGACAGTACATCGAGTGTCAACATTGAAGTGGTGTAATTGATTCATAATTGACAGTGATTTTCAGAAGATTTTCAGAAGAATGGTTGCTGCTCAAGATTAGTATTAATTCTCTATTAATTAATTAAGTCATATAATTTAATTAAGAAAATAAATTATATCTGCAAAGATTAATTTATTGATTAATTGAATTAAATGATTAATTAATTCAGAATTAATATTAAGGATTTTCAGAATTTTTATTAGATTAAAATCTATTAATAATTCAGTAAGACAATATGATTTGAACTACTATGACAATCGGTATGACAATTGATAGTCATACCGAAAGTCTTGCTAGTTCATTCTGATTGTCTTGCTAGCTATTGGGATTGTCTTGCTAGTTCAAAAGGATAGTCTCACCGAAAGTCCTACCAGTTCAAATGGATTGTCATGTCAGTTCATTTGATTGTCTTGCCAAAAGTCTTGCTGATTCAACTGGATTGTTTTGTTTACTTAAACAACAGAAAACAGATCATTTTCAACAGAACACACAAGTCAAGAACACAGCAGAAACAAAAGTAAAAACATTTCATTTTTCATCTGCTTTATTCAAGATCAAAATTCTAGATTGTAAAGTTAAAATCCAAACCACTAGAATTATTTAGCTTGTTCTTGTGTAACAATCTAGCGGATCAAAATCCCTAGAACTTAATCTCAAATCGCATTTAGCATTTGATTCTAATTATTGCAAAAATAGAAAAAGTTCATGTCGAATTTATTCTAGATTTGTAATAATTGATTTGAGATTAATCCCTTGTAACAGATACCGTTGTTGTAACACCTTTCAAGTTTAATAAAAGTTTTATTTAACTTGAATTTTGTTTCACCTTTTTATTCCGCATTTTATTCGATTAAACGGTATAGTTTGTATTCAACCCCCCTTCTACAAACATATTGGGACCTAACAAATACTTTTGTTCTTTGGTGCAGGAACCAATTTCTAAACTTTGTTTCTCTCAAACTGATTTAACTCTTCTTGCATATCAGATATCCAATCAGGATCATGAAAGGCTTCCTCAGTTTTCTTTGGCTCAACTTGTGACAGAAAATATGCATGAAGACATTCATTTTCAATTGCACTTATCCTCACTCTAGCAGTTGGATCACCAATAATTGCTTCTCTAGTGTGACTTCTATCCCACTTCCTTGTGTGAGTTTGTTGACTTGTGTTTTCTGCATCTTCTTCATTACTGACATGACTTCTAGAATTTTCTTCTCTTTCTCCCCCTGAGTTTGTGCTATCAAATTCAGGTCCATAAGATGAGCTTCCACTCTCATGATTCACTTGTTCAGTTGACTCTTCATTTATTCTATGATTTGTATTGACTTCGGCTTCATCATCAGAATCACTATCAATGTTGAGGTTTTCAAACTTTAGGGCTTCAGCTTCATTTTCATCAAGGCATTATAAGCCTGGGAACTTGTCATCATCAAAAGTAACATCTGTGATTTCCATGACCTTCTTTTGCACAATCACATAGACTTTGTATGCAGTTCTTTCCAATGAATATCCCAGAAAAATTGCCTCAAAAACTTTAGAGTCAAATTTTCCCACATATTTAGTGTTGTCCTTCAACACATAGCACTTGCTTCCAAACACATGAAGATGCTTCACAATAGGCTTTCTTTTAGACAAGATTGAGTAAGGTGACTTGCCCAAATTCTTTTTAATGAGATATCTATTTTGTGTATAGTATGCAGTGTTCACAGCTTCTTCCCAAAAATTAGTTGGCAATTTTGCATCTTGCAGCATTATTCTAGCAGCCTCCACTAATGTTCCGTTCTTTCTCTCAACTACACCATTTTTTAGGTGTCCTAATTGCTGAGAATTCTTGAACAATGCCTTTGCCTTTGCAGAATTCAGTTAAGGTTGCATTTCTGAATTCTGTTACATTGTCACTTCTCAATCTTTTCACACAGTTCTGATCTTCAGCCTACTTTTCAATCTTCTTGATGTGCTCAGTTATGATGTGTGGAGTCTCATCCTTAGAATACATAAATTCTACCCATGTGTACCTTGAGTAGTCATCCACCATCACAAGTGCATATCTCTTTCTTGAAATTGACTGGACATTAACTGGTCCAAATAAATCCATGTGAATAAGTTGCAAAGGTGCACTTATAGAATTCACAGTTTTACTCTTGTGACTTGATCTTTTCATTTTCCCTTTTTGACAAGCATCACATACTTCATCTTGAGAAAATTCTAGATTAGACATGTCTCTCACCAAATATTTTTTAACTAGAGTGTTGATTGCTTTGAAATTCAAATGAGACAACTTCTTATGCCATAGATTGCTTTGCTCCACAGATGCCTTGATGTAGAAGCAACAAATTCCATTCTTATTTGCTGAGTCCAAGTCTGCAATAAATAAGCTTCCTTTCCTTGCTCCTCTCAGAGCAACTTCACCAGTTTTCTTGCTGATAAAAGTGCATTCTTCTTTTTTAAATTAAACCTTGAAACCTTTATCTACAAATTGGCTGACACTGAGAAGATCCACTTCAAGACCAGCTACCAATACTACATCTTCAATAACAACACTTCCAGAAATCAATTTACCATATCCCATTGTGAAACCTTTGTTGTTATCTCCAAAAGTCACTAATAGGCCAGCCTTCTCCTCAAACTGTGATAGCAGGGCCATATCACCTGTCATATATCTTGAGCATCCACTGTCTATGATCCATATGACTTTCTTCTTTTTGCCCTCCACACAATGAATTTAAGTGTGTTTAGCAACCCAAGCAGTGTTAGGTACCTTTTTCTTGTTAACAGAGTGAGCAGAATCAGAATGAGTTATTTCAAATAAAATAGAATTCATTGACTGTCGTGCATTTTCCCTTTTTTATGTAGACCCAATTTTTACTTCTTTGAGGTCTACTCTCAGCTTGTGGAAACTTTTCATTACTTTCAAGTTACAAGGGATGCAATCAAACTTGTCATAGAATGAGTATGGATCATTTGCATTTGCTTCATTGTACTTGCATGTTCCTTCTACTGGCTTGCTAACAACATTTTTGCAAAGGTGAGTTAGATGATTTACAGAGCCATATTTTTTACATTTTTTCCTTAGAGCATCTGTAATATAAGCAAAATTGTTACTTTTGTTTATCCCAATCTTTCCATTTCTATTTTTCTTTTTCTTTCTTGCATCTTCAGTTTTCATTGCCTTGACAGGTGTCTTGAAATTTTGGTTGACCATGGGCTTCTTTTCAGCTTTGGAAATTGGAGTTGTTTCTACATTTTTCTTCTCATTGTCTTCATCAACAATTTCTTGCTTAATGATCAACTCTTCTTCACTCAAATCTACTTCACATGCTTTGAACATAGGTAAATCAACCTTTTTCTGCATAGCTGGAACATCTTCATTTTCTGTTGCTTTTCGTTTACCACCATTATCTTTCTTCTTGATGTTCAAGGCATTATAGTCAAGACCAATAGCTATATGATCACATGGTTTATTCTTCTCATGGTATTTTCCAACCAACTCAGATGCATTCCTGAAATATTTCAACTTAAATTCATTCTTTTCAATCTTTTCTCTTAACACAACTTCAATCGCATTGGCACACTTCAGCTTATTTTTCAAATACTCATTTTCTTGCTTGACTGACTCAAGCTTCACAAGCAGTAGATCCATATTTTGCTTCTCTCTCTCTCAAGCTTCTCATTAGCTTTTGTTAGCCTATTGACTTCCTCAGTAGCAGCTACTAAGCTAGTGTGTATATGGAACATATCCACACTCATCTTTTCCACAGTCTCCTTATATTAACTAGCATTTAAATAAATGGTGGTTAGAGTTGGTACCTTTGATTTTGAAGTGGATGCTTCTCCATGGTCAAAAGCCATTAGTGCATAGTTTCCAACTTCTTCATCTTCATCATCAGCATCAGTGTCATCCCAACTCTTTCCTTCTGTAATATAAGCCTTTCCAGACTGCTTCTTCAAGAGAGCTTCATACTTTGCTTCCAGTTCAAGATAAACCTTGTCTTTCTTTACCTTTTTAGGCTTTCTGCATTCAGTAGCAAAGTGACCCAACTCATCACAATTAAAGTGTTAGTGTATACTGAAAATATTTATTTGAAGTATGTACATTTATTTCTGGCCAGTTTATTTGAGAATCATTTGAATGTTTACATGTTGTCTAATATTATATATTGTGAACAATCTAGTATCAAATGGGATACAGAATATTAGATTGTTAAATACGGTTATATAATATAATAAGGTTCACAGCACAGGTGGTGTTGGACAATCCACTGGTATGGCTGTAGTATTATTTAGATTAGTTTATATTGACTAATAAATAATACTAGTATACTTTGTGTATATTGAACAGGATCAAATTTAGAATTGTTCCCTTAATACTGATTAAGAAGGAGAACTAAGATTCTATGTTATTATTAATGCTTAGGTTCTTAATCCGGAAATAGTAATTGACACGTGTATATTATTTACATGCTTTGATTTATATATGAAATAATTCTTTTGAATTATATCATTATATTTTGGGTGATGGAATTATATACATGGTGGATATTATTTATTGAAGGAATCCATGTCCTGATAATATTCGGGTTAATGATGTCCCCTTGAAAGCTCAAAAAGATTTAATTATATGAAACCCTGCAGGTGGAATTTATTCTGGCATAATTAAATAAAGGTTAAGTGGATGATCAAGGATAAAAGATATTAATTAAATAAATTATTAGTAATTTATTTAATTAATGGACATATGATATTTTAAACATGGGGAATTTAATAAGCAAATAATATTGGAACAGAATTAATTAAATTACGGTAAGGTAGTGCAAATATTAATTCTTTAGTGGATTGAATTAATATTTTATTACATTGGGCTAGGCTCAAGATGTAATTAGAAGGCTCAACCTAATTATCCATGGTCCCTATTGTAGCCTATATATATTCTTATTCTCTTCTTGCTTGGAATTGTGTGAAAACATATTGTAGCCACCAAGGAGCAAGAAGAGAGGATAACTTGAGAAGACGGAGGCCACACTTCGCTCAAGGGAATTTGGGAATACAATAGAAGAGCGTGGAATCAACCATTAACAAGGTAATCCTCTTTTCGTAATCTTTATCATAAAACGTAGTAACACCCTAAGTCCGTGGTTCCCAACATAAAGCACCTTATCTTTGATCTGTCCACAGATCCTGTTTTGTAGCCACCTTTGCTAACTGAATTGTACTGAGTTTTTGGTTTCCAATTGTTGCTGTTGGAGGATTGTCCCTTGCCTTTGAAGAACCTTGGCTTCTTGACTCTTATATTGGAGAACTTCCGAGCCAAGTAAGCCATGAATTGGTCCATTTCATCTAGCTCATCCAAGGTATAATATTCATTTTCCTCCAGTTCCAACACAACTTGTTTCTAAGGTCCTTTGCTCTTCTGTTCTATAGATTGAACAACTGAAACTTGATCATCTTGCTCATCTTCACTTTCTTCTCTGTCATTTACAGTTAAAGCACTTGAACCATCAATAATATGACCATGGTGTGCTTTCAATGACTTTCTTTGCATCATTTCAAGTTCATAAGTTTTCAAGATTCCATATAGAACTTCCAAAGTTATTCTGCTCAAATCTCTTCTTTCTCTAATGGCTAATATTTTTTGTTCAAGATGGTCAGGAAGGGCTAGCAGAAACTTTAGGTTAACCACCTCAGCCTCATCATATTTATCATGTAGCTGCAAGTCATTTATCAATTTATTGAACCTTTCAAAAACTTCAGTGATTCCTTCTTTTGGTTTAGTCATAAACCCCTCATACTAAGAAACAAGAATCTTCCTTTGGTTTGACCTAACCTCCTCTGTTCCTTCACACAAGATCTCTATTTTCTCCCAGATTTGTTTGACTGTGTCACAGTTGACAATGTTATTGTACATTACATTGTCAAGTGACTCTATCAAGATCAGCTGCAAGCCACTATCTAGTGATACTTTTTCTTTCTCAGGCTCAGTGTATTCTGAAGGGTCTTTAGGAGCATAATATGCTGGAATGACCATGTCCCCATCTGTAGATTCCTCAACTCTTACCATATGAGTGAAGGGTCCATTTTTGAGGATCTGAATGTATAGTAGACTAGTCATCTTGATGAACAACGGCATTTTCTTTTTCCATAGTGTATAGTTAGATCTGTCAAAGGTGGGGAATTGATACTGCTAAGTTTCTGTGTATTCATTCTTCCAAGATCTTTAATCTGTAATCTATTTGTAGAGATAATGTGTTTTAACAGAATAATTAAAACATGCATATGAACACAATTATCTTTCAAAACTCACTTAATTTTATATTAAAATCAAGCTAGTGTTTGCTATAAATTTATGGGTTCTTAGTATGTTAAGAACTCAGCTTCTCTCTTAAGAGTTACAAGAAATTTTAAATCTATTTGTTATCTCTAAAACAAAGCATCCAATGTTTACTTTATAGAAGAGTAAACACTGATTTTTACACAGCATGCAACAGTATGTACTAAACCCAACTTTTGGATAACCAATCTTTCTATTTCTGTCTTAGTGTATCTTTGCAAATCGTGCATGCTTGTGACTTTACTTTTCCAGTTAATCTTGGCCTTTGATCTTGTACTCTTCAAGCTGCTTTTGTAGACTTTTCAAATCAGTGATTGATTTGTTTGTTGATTGATAATCTTGGATATTAAACTGATCTGCATTATGTACTTGAGTTTTACTTCGATATCTCCAGTTAGTCATATAGAGAACTCGACATCTCGATAAGCATAATGACTTATCGAGATCTCTAATAGCTCTATAGTTGATTGACTTATCGAAATCTCTGAGTTCTCTATAAGAGAATTTGGTTTGTCGAGATCTCTCCTTCATGTCTTCACTTTGACTTATCGATATCTGTGAGTTCTCTAGTGACAAATTGACTTATCGATGTCTCAGAGATCTCTAGTGTTATTTTGACTTATCGTTGTCTCAGAGATCTCTATTGATATTTTGACTTGTCGATATCTCAGAGTTCTCAAGTGAAAAAATGACTTGTCGATATCTCCAATCTTCATGTATTCAATTTGACTTGTCGATATCTCTGAGTAGTCTAGTGGCTTTTCTTGACTTCTCGATAAGTCATTCTGGAGTTCTCGAATGACTTCTCTATAACACTTAATCTGATACTTATAGACTTCTTGACTGAGAATATTTTTCACAAAACAGATTTATTCAACTCCAAATTTCTTCACATTTTCTCTGAGTCATGATTTTCATGATCTTCTTCCAGAGTTTATTCTTAGGCTTGAGACTGTTTATAGAAAAATACTTTAGTCTATTCTATTTACATTTTTACAGACTTAAGTGTTACAATACAAAATGTAAACTTAGATTATCATACAACTTACTAAGAATTGTCAATTTGATTTAGTTTTGTTGCAGTATAGGCCTTGCACAACAAAATAAATAGACCTACATGTATGATTAATGTCAATTCCATCAATTGAATAATGGATAGAAGTTTAAGTATTTTCTGATTATAATCGTTTTTGTATGTTATGTTTATTTAAGAGTTTTCTCTAATACAAATATTCTTGAAACTGAATCTTGATATATTATTAAAAAATACGAAAATGTCACCGTGAATATTAAATCATAATAAATCTCGTATATTAACCATTTAATAATATAATTTATAATTCAAGAACCACGATAACAACTAAAATGAATTCTAATGTAAGTTTAATTAACATATTTGAATATCCCAATTTTAGTTTCTATAAGAATGTAATTTCTAAAGCTCGTCTCATTATTGAACACATTTTCATGTTTAACTTGGCTAATATTTTGCTCATGAACAACTCTCTTCTCCGTGTTCATATCTATCTTGAGTTAATTATTTGCATTAATCATATTCCTAAAATTACTGCTTTACTTGAAATATACCGGGGATGTGAAGAAGAACATGCACCGCAAGTTTAACTATCAGTTAACTTTGATAATCACACGGCGTTTAAACAGAGTCGTATAAGATTTTTATTATGATCAACTTAGTAATTTAACTATTTGCAAACTTAAACGGAGACTCAAATCTTTGAGTTCTTATTATCAACAGCCATGGACGGAGCCAGAAACAGGTGGGTGGGGTGGCGAAATTTTTTTCGGAGTAACTAATATATATTTTAAATTTATTATATATTAAATAAATTAATAAATATAATTTTTAACAACTTTAATGTACATAATAATATACTTAAATTCGTGTATCTAAATTTATTATTATTGTAAACATCATTAATTTTAGTACTAAATTCATAAAATTTATATATTTTTACGGGGCGAAAGTTAAAAATAAAATTTTTTACTACTAAATATATAAATATTTAAAAAAATTCATAAATTTTAATACTAATTTCACAAATATACAGGAGTTTGGGGGTGGCCGGACTGCCTCCGTCCCTGTCAACAGGTACTGAGGCTGGGTGGTGAAGTGCGAATTTAAGTAAAGACTACATCATATAAATCTACTTGCCTTGAACTCATTCCAAATATTCAATACCCCCATTTTACATTTTCATTCTCCAAAAACAACCAAGTATTTTAAGTATGGGCATGTACTCTGCACTCTCTGTTTTCTATTTTCGATTCTGTATCTCAATCACATGTTCTGCATGTTCAAAACATTGTGATTTTCCTGCAATTTTCAACTTCGGGGATGGAAACTCCGACACTGGTGCATTTGCTGCTTGGTTTTTCGGGCAGTCGCCTTTCTTTGGTCAGTCCTACTTAATGGATCTGCAGGAAGAGTTTCCGATGGACGCCTCCTCATCGATTTCATTGGTATGCCTTTTTAATAGCTGCCCTAATATTTTGTCTACTCGGTGATTCTTTTTCTTATATATTGACTTTGCATGAGTAATGATATTGTTTCTTTTTAGCAACTGAATTAGGCTTACCGTTCCTACATCCCTACATGGATTCCCTGGGCGCCAACTTCTCTCACGGTGCTAACTTTGCCAACGTTTCTCCACTATTCAACTTCCTACTGCCAATGTCATTCCCTCTACTCCCCCACCACGTGGACTTAATCCTGTCAATCTCGACATTCAGGTCGTGTCTCAGTTCTCACAATTCACTAATCGATCACAAACACAAGGTACACCTGCTTACTATTTTTCTTTGAAATTAATAAAAACATACGAGTACTTCAATCTGTTTATATATATTTACCGCTTATATATCTTTCTCAGGAAGAGCGTTTGAGAAGTTTATGCCAGAACCAGAAGACTTTGTGCAAGCTTTATATACTATTGATATAGGCCAGATTGATCTCACCCAAGAGTTCCTCAATAATAGGACTGACGACGAAGTTAGAGCAATTGTACCGGGCTTGATCAATAGGTTAACAGCAAATATAAAGGTAAATCATACACAGAACTAACTGCTTTAGTTTCTCAGTCTTTCTGGATATAGATATGCAGTCTTTTGAAATAATATTATTGTTGAGCATATGTAAAATTCCAGATATTATATAGCTTGGGAGGTAGATCATTTTGGATCCACAACCTGGGGCCTAATGGCTGTCTTCCGATTCTTTTGACCCTGGCTCCGGTCCCGGACGATCAACTTGATAGTGCTGGTTGTGCCATACGCTACAATGTTTTAACTCAGTACTTCAATACAGAGTTAAAAAGAGGTGTTGATGGACTTGGAACAGACTTCCCCTTGGCAGCTTTCACATATGTTGACATATATTCGGCTAGATACTCTCTTTATCAGGAACCAGAAAGATACGGTAAGTATACCGACACCGCTGCTGAAATGAACAAGTACTCCCTCACATACTTAACACAGATATGACGGAAAATGAAAGAATTATCATAAATGGGACGGATTTAGTTAAATTTAAGGTGTGTATCAAAAATATATATAGGCGTCCTTAATAATGTTGTTGTTATTAAATCTGAAATGCAGGATTCACACATCCACTGGAAGCATGTTGTGGATATGGAGGAAGATACAACTATGGCGAGAACAGCTTGTGCGGTTCAACGATAACAGTGAATGGGACTCAATTTACCGTTGTACCCTGTGAAAATCCATCCGACTACATAAACTACGAAGGCCAAACCTACACTCAGGCTGCCGATGAAATTACATTTAACAAGATTTCCACCGGACAACTTTCCCATCCACCTAATTCATTGAAAACAGCTTGTCCCCAATTTTCATTCGCTCGTGTTGATGACATATAGGTTTCCTGCAATGATTTAGCTTTTATCATGTATGCTATTGTCTATGTGTTTCATGTTTCTGCAATCACATAATGTGACACTTTATCAACCAACAACTTTAGTCTGTAAAATGGTATCCAAATTCAACCATAGAATCAGTTATGTAATCAGCAGAAAAAGAGCCCCGGAATATCAGGATTAGCAATTTAATTGACACATTAATTTGGACAATAGGCCATGACAACGTTGAAAGCAACAGCATAACCACAAAGTTACACGCAGTTAATTGATTACACTATAAATTCACCACGAAGATACCAAATCTCGACGACGTGCTAATTTTTACATTCTAATGTTTTATTGAATATCAGAGATTTGACAGATCCAAAGTAAAATTATAATTAGTGCATGTTGATATTGAGTATACAAAAGAAAAAGATCCCGGCGAGAAGCTCAGATCTCATGAGCATGAAAATAAGGTTAGTGCAGGAAATTAACTATTTGGGCAAGCTGCTTTCAAGGAATTAGGGGGGTCGGAAAATATTCCAGAGGAAATCTTGTTAAAAGTAATTGATCAGCTGCCTGAGTGTAGGTTTGGCCTTCGTAGTTGATGTACTCTTTGGGATCTGGGCAGGGTCCGACAGTTCTTGAGTCCCGTTCACAGTTATTGTTGACCCGCACAGCTGTTTTCTCCGTAATTGTATCTTCCCCAAATCCACACATGATTCCAGAGGATGTGTGAATCCTGCATTTCAGATTTATTAACACAACATCAGTAAAACCTACTCTCCAATACACAAATACATTCGTATTTTTACTAATGAAGGAGCATGATGGATAAATGTACCGATTTTGCTGGTTGTTGATAAAGAGAATATTTAGCAGTATATACATCTACATATGTGAATGCTGCTGAGGGGGAGGTCTTTCCGAAGGTTGCTCCACACTCTTCTTTAACTCGGAATTGAAGTATTGGGTTAAATCATTGTAGCGTTTTGCACAACCGGCACTGTCAAGTTGATTGTCTGGGACGGAGCCAGAGTCAAAAGAATCGGAAGACAACCATTAGTCCGATGTTTGTATCCAAAATGATCTACCATCCCAGCTATATATACCTGAAATTTTACATATGCTCAACTATAAGTATTTCACAAGCTTATAAACTTTTAGATGTATATGCAGGTTTTACATTCAGGCGTGAAATTTTTTTAGCGCGAGAACAAGTGATTATTTGAGAATATATGCGTAGGTACACATATGAATGATTACCTTGATATTGGATGATAAGCTAGCAATCAAGCCTGGTACAACTGCTTTAACTTCATCGTCAGTCTTATTGGCCAACAACTCTTGGTCATATCAATTTGGCCTATATCAATTGTGTACAAAGCCTGGGCCAAAATATTGCGGCTTTGGCATCAACTGCCCTAAACACTCCTCCTGAAAAAGATCAACAATACTTTATTAATCGATCTGTTACATAAAAATAATGTTAATAATAGTAACTACATGATGTTGATGAATTTTAAGGAAAGATGGTATAGGCGCACCTCGTTGTCTGATAGTCCTGTGATCGATTTACGAACTGTGCAAACTGAGACACCTGAATGTCGAGATGATGGGATTAAGTCCACGGGGTGGTCTAAACAGCAGGAATGATGTTGGATGTGGGAAGTGCAATGGTGGATAAAATTTCAGCAAAGTTTGCACCATGAGCAAAAGTCAGCGCCCAGAGAATCCATATATGGATGTAGGAATGGTAAGCCTAAGCTACTTGCTAAACACATCACAAAAGGAAAACATTAGTCATGCAAGCCAATTTACGCAAAATTAAGTATCATTATCAAAAATGCATGCTAGCAAGTCAGGATATTCGACACGAATAGAGCGATGTGCCAAGAACACGAACGGACCAATGAAATCGATCAAGAGGCGTCCATCAGACACTCGTCCTGCTGATCCACCGAAGAAAGACTGGCCAAAAAAAGGGGTGTTGCCGAAAAAACCAGGCAGCAAATGCACCAGTGTCCGAGTTTGCATCACCGAAGTTGAAAATTGCTGGGAACCTACAAGTTTCAGCTGCAGAAACATGGTGGTTGAGGGTAGTAAAATGAGCTACAAGTATTGAAAACAAGACAACAGAAAGTACTGAATAATTTCCCATGCTAAAGACTACTTAATTAGATTGATAGGATTAAGACTACTTAACTAAAGTGAAGGTTTGCGAGAGTTGCTTATTTATAGTAATGCAAGCGAGACATATGAAATTGATGGAGTATTGAAATTCAAGAATGTCAGTTCATTGTTGAAATTGTCTACGCGACTTGTTCTCATGGTCCATGGACTCTGCTTAATTAATACAGCCATATCCATTTATCTATACACTGGTCTGTTTGGTTTGTGTACCGTTATAAGTTACTTAGAGCTTATAATTTGTAAGTATTATCTTGGACTGTTTGTTTACCCAACTTATAAGTTTAATTTACAATTGATAAGTTGAATGTTAGTAATGATGTATTTTTTCTTAACTTATTTTGATTTTTCACTTTTTATTAATTTTAATTTTAAATATATATATTTTTAAATGTTAAGTTAATTTAAAAGTCATGAATTAAGATAATAATATTTAAAAATTATTTATTTTAGTTCATTGAAGTTAAAATAATTCTAACTTATAAGTAAAATTAACCAAATGCTTACATAACTTATATTAGCCTATAACTCGTGCGATACACGAATAGTTTTTAACAGTCGATAGTTTTTAATAATATATTTTATAATATATTTTCAATAGTTGAAAATAAATTGAAGAACATAATAAATTATAACAATATATGTTTTATAATAATTGAGACTTGACTGAAAATAAATAATATAATATAATATATTGTTTAAATAAAAAATAAAAAAGTTTAAATATAATAAGCTGTTGACGGGGTTCGAACCCTGAATCTATGAGAGCAGTTTAAATATTAATATAATAATATTTTATTATTGTATCCAATGGTTCTGACGGTTGTTATTTGTCGTACCAAACAACTGTACCGAGCAACTACCAAACAACTGTATCGAGCAACTACCAAATAGAGGGTGTTCTGCTTATAATACTATAGTATAGAAGTATTCATTTACTTATCACTTTAAAGTCACTTATTAATTTTAAATTATAAGTTACTACCTCCGTCCCACCGGATTATATACGTTCACTATTTGCACGTATTTCGAGACTTCTAAAGTATAGTTTTATAATATTTTTTTTAAGAAAAAATTGAATAAAAGATTAAACATAAAATTTTTATTCAGAAAAAAAAAATAAAAAAATATATTGTGAAGTTATATTTTAAATGAGCATTAAAAAGCGTAGCAAAAAGTAATGTATAGAATTTAATTGGATAGAGGGTATATTATTTTTTAAAATTTCTCAAACGGACATATTACATGAGGTGGCATTAAGTTGACCGACCATACTTGCTTACTTTGTTTGTTTTTTGCATTATCCATAGTAAAATAGTATTTATGTACATGAACATTCAGTTTCGATAATGTGATACAATATTTTAAAAATAATGTTTGAAATTTGAAGTCAAGTTATTAAATCAATTGGATGGACAAGATATACAAAACCTTTAAAAAGTAACGAAGGTGCGGAGAGTTTCCGCCGGAGACCAATTAGCAGCAGAGTAATTCAAACAAATTGGCTAATATTAAATATTAATTATGCAAATACGGTAGCATCGCAAAAATGTTCTTGTTCATTGCTTAACGGAAAAGAAAGGGTTGTGAGGGGAAAATTCGAAAAATATTGTTGCTGAAATTACGAAACAAATTATGTAAATTTGAAGCTGTGTTTACGGAACATGTGAATTAATTATTAAAATGTCATAGGAACATTGATTATTCTCTCTCAATTCAAATTATTGATCATTCGTAAATAAGAGACCTACGTACTTTTTTATAGAGGTTCAAGTCTCACGTAATTCTTAGAGGACAAGTTAGTCATATGAGATTGGGTTTGATCTAGTCCATCAAGAACCAAGTTCGTTCATCGTGGGGTCGTCCGTAAAAAACCCATATTTGTCCATGGTCAAAGCCCAATTACGCTAGATAAGCTATCATGGCATTTGACAATGATATCTCGTTAGAGAAACTCCAACCGAACACGAACACTATATTACAATAATAGTACAATTTTGGTGTAAAATCAACTCCAACCGGACACTGTAATAATGTAAAAGTTACACCAAATAAATAGCGTGACACCAACATTTGGTGTAATTTTTACTCCAAATTTGGTGTAATTCATATTCCTATTATCCCCTTACCTTTATTACAAAAATAAATTTAGTCATATCAATCCCATTATATCCTATAAATATCCAAACAGTTATTTGTTATTAGAAAAAGTAATAATATTATATCTTATGATATATTGTAAATGGGTTGGAGGTTTATTTTATAAATAGTGTAAGTTTGACACTAAGATAGTGTCAAAATTACACTATTTTAGTGGGTTGTAAATGGTCATAATGAAATACAGAACACCTGGAAGCCTTACGACCCCTTAGAGTCTGATCATGTTATGTGGGTTTAATAGCGAGTATGGCCTCACAGCAACCCATTAGGGTCTAGTCATGAGATATGACCTATAGAGGGTATTGCGATCACGACAACCTTATGACAATAGCGATTCTTCCTCCCGTGCGTTCCCTTGATGCTCGGTCATGGGGTTTTCGAGTCAATAGAGAATAGATAATATAAGTTGATTATGAGATGAGTTCTATGTGATAAGGTAGCATGTCCTCACATCTTCTCTTATAGTTAAGATTAACTTTTCATAAAGATACTAATTAGATGTGACCCCTAATTGGGGAGGGACCTTATATCCGTTGTTTAGCAATGGCGACCTATAGATGGGGCGTGCTCACTATAGGTCTGAGCCCTAACCGGACTCGTGTCTCCTTTCGTAGTGACGAGAGATGATCTCTATTCACGAGGCATCATGTCTTCGTATTCATTATTGATAATTAGGCCTTTAAATAATCAAGTCCTAGTGTGAGAGTTTGTTGGGCCTGTTTAGGACCCTACCAAACGTGGTCTACATACAAGGGATTATAGACAGTTTATCACAATTTTTAACTAATTGTGTATTAAGTTACAATAATTTATAATCAGTTTTTTAAATTAATTTATGAAAATTAGAAACACGTTTCACCGATTCTCTTATTAATTTTAAATTTAACAGTTAGCTTTATGAAAATATACAAATGTTATAAAATTATTTTTAAATAATTTATTACTATTATTATGTTGATTTTATGTATAATAAATTATAAAAATAAGTTATAAATTGTATCCAACGATGGTTATAGAAATCGATTCTCAAAAATCGCTGATAATCGCTCAAAAATTGGTTAAAATATTTGTCCAATTTGACGATTTCCCGAGTACATCGATGATATATCATCCGATTTTTTAAAAATCTCCCGATACAAATCGCAATCATACTTTAAACCGAATAGTTTCAATTTTTGAAAACTGTAATCATATATCCAATTGGCGATAATTTACAAGTAGAAAATTAATTATTTCTAGTAAAATCAATTTTTTTTGACAATATGGCTTGTAGCCTTCCAAATGAGTATTTGTTCTCATAAATTCTCGGGTGAGTAAGGATCGAACTCTCATGATCTGGGATGACATAGGATAAACTCTTAACCACTGGAGTTATACAACCGTTTTAAATGTCCTAACATGCGGATCCCCATGAAAGATGCAGAATTATCAACTTCAGGATATACACTAATAGGATAGAGTCATGCAAGAATGGACCAAACTACATGAGTTGAGTAACATGATTTAGAGAGACAACTTTTAAAAAATCCAACAAATTCAAGTACAACTTGGAATAATTTGTTCACTAATTTATTCTCTAAAACTTTTATACCTAATTTCAATAAATTCTCATACTCAGGAGCATTAATCAACCTGATAATCACATGATACAGCATCGTTTATACAAAAACTAATTACTAAGCCACGCTCCATTTCAGTTCTTAAAATTAAATTCAATTTTTTGGTATTTTCAATTATTCTGAAATACTGAGAAAATATAATAACTATAGAAGTAAAAAAAACACTTTCCAATTAAACATGTTGTTAGGTATGAAATGCACACATGAAGGGGAGGTGAATGTGTGTTTCTTGATTTTTCTTAAAACTTTTTCAAGTAAATCAAGTTTAGTGTTTTAGGATGTGCTGAACTCAACAGCTAAAGTATGTTTGTGGTGATAATTAATTAACTGTAAAGAACAGAGAAAAAATCATCAAAATTCACTTAATCTTATTCAAAATCAACTAGGTTGTACTACAAATCTAAGTTCTTGAATATTTAGAACTTAGCTTTTACTTCTGAGAATTACAATAGATATAAACTATTTTTGTTACTTCTAGACAAAGGACCTATGACATGCTTTATAAAACAACATGCATAGTTTACAGGAATAGCTTTAAAATAGACTAACACAATTTTTAAAGCTCTTTTGTCTATTTATATTCTAAGTGCTACAGATCTGCAGACAATCTTCCAGATCTGCTACAATCCATTGTCCAGTACATCCTGGCCTTTGATCTTTGCACTCTTCAAGCTGTATTTGTAGACTTTCCATTTTAATGATAAAATGGTTTGTTGACTGGCAATTTAGAATCTTCATGATAATTGCATTCTGTAAATGAAACTTTTATCGAGATCTTCTAAGTACAAAAGCCTTGTCTAATCTCCCATTGCGTCATAAAAAGACTTGTAGACATCTCTACATCGGGATATAAATTGACTTGTCGATATTTTTACGTTACGATATAGATTGACTTGTCGACATCTCCACATCATGATATAGACTCACTTGTCGATATCTCACTTCTCTATAATAACTTCGCGATAGAGATCTTGTAGCTTGTAGAGACTTCTATGTACTTCTATCTCTATACTGACTTCTAGACAGCCTTAACAGTTTCTTGACATGACTTCTCTACAGGCTTGAATAGTTCTCGATACGATTTCTCTACATGCTTGAACGTTCTCGATATGAATTCTCAATATTCCTTGATATGTCACTTCTCGACATTTGACTTTAAACATTTTTCAATCTACAATATTATTCTTCTTCAAGCTGTGTATCTTCATTCTGAGGCATGATTAGGCTGATCTTCTTCCAAAGCTTTATTCATTAGGTTGATGATTGTTCATAGAAAAATGTTCCAGTCTAGTTATAATATCCCGTAATTTTTAGAATTAGATTATAATAGAACAATAGAATAAAAAGTATTAAAAATTGGACAAGGATTAAGATTTAAAATTTAAATTAGACCAATGGGCCTAAAATTGGATCAGATTATAATAGAATAACTTGTATGTTAAGATATAGGGTTATATATCGTTATAATACACCATATTGTTCTTCCTTGCTTTTATTATTAAAATTTGTAGGGCTAGTCTCAGCATAAATCAGCAGTCTTGTAAATTTCGTAGAAAATTTATCGTAAGTTCCGAATTCGTTGATTTTGGACTTTTCGGAAAGTTCTTTTTGTTCTCTACAACTTTAGTGTTTGTGTTTTTCAAGAAAACGTCCTAAAGGTCAAAAAGAGTAAATTCAGATATGATCAGGTTTAAAGGTAAGTTTTCGATCGATCTTACTAGTATTTTCAAAATTGTGTATTATGCGTGTATATTTGATTATCAAAATATGGGCTAAGTGATGATATATTTGAAAGTGTTGTGTGTTATAGTATACGTATTGTTTTATATGTGCTGTGTCGAGACGATAATTTTGGATCTCTGATTTATGTCATGGTTTGCGAAAATATCGAATAAGAACTTAGGACCGCAGTCACGGATTGTAGTGACAGTTTTCAGAAAATTTAGGACCGTTATCACTGGGTTGTAGTGGTCGTGGCATGAGTTATTGATTTTGAATGATTGTTGTTAATATGGTTGTGTATTGTGTGAATAGAATAAGAATAAGAATGTGTATCGAAAGTGTTTGTTTCGTATATCGTATGTCGTATCGTATTTTGTTATATGTGTTCATGTTACTTGGCCAACTAGTTGGATCGATTGGTCTCTTGTTGGGCTGTATAACTCATTCTTACAATTTCAGGTTTCATCTAAGATTCGAGTTGGTTAGCATTGGTGTTCGAGGACTTAAAATTGGAGTAGATTGACTTTTGGACTTTCGCTTTTAGCCGCGCTTTTGTAATAGTACCTTTGTAATAGAATTTTGGATTAATATTGTATTTTGTATTAGTTTCGATTTAGAATTAATAGTCCGGAAGTGCGGGCTGTCTCAGTTGGTATCAAGAGCAAGTTATCCTTCGGAATGTGTTAGGTATGAGACTAGTTCATTCCTAGAATTCGATCTTGTGGGCCATAGTTTGACCTTTGGTAGATCAAGGGGTAGACGTGTCACAAATTTTAGGATTGTTGTGAATTTGGGGACCAAATTCTTTTTAAGGAGGGTAGTATATAATATCCCATAATTTTTAGAATTAGATTAATAATAGATACAATAGAATAAAAAGTATTAAAATTGGATAAGGATTAGGATTTAAAATTTAAATTAGACCAATGGGCCTAAAATTTGGATCAGATTATAATATGGATAACTTGTAGGTTAAGATACAGGGTTATATATCGTTATAAATACACCCTATTTGTCTTCCTGCTTTTATTAAAATCAGTAGGGCTATTCTCAGCATAAATCAGCAGTCTTGTAAAATTCGTAGAAAATTCATCATAAGTCAGAATTCGTTGATTCTGGACTTTTCGGAAAGGTCTTTTTGTTATCTACAATTTTAGTATTTTGTATTTTTCAAGAAAACGTCGTAAAGGGTCAAAAAGATTAAATTTAGATCTGATCAGGTTTAGAGGTAAGTTTTTGATCGATCTTACTAGTATTTTCAAAATTGTGTATTATGCGTGTATATTTGATTATCAAAATATGGGCTAAGTGATGATATATTTGAAAGTTTTGTGTGTTATAGTATATGTATTGTTGTATATGTGCTGTGTCGAGATGATAATTTTGGATATCTGATTTATGCCACGGTTTGCAAAAATATCGAATAAGAACTTAGGACCACAGTCACCGGATTGTAGTGACAGCTTTCAAAAAATTTAGGACTGTTATCACCGGGTTGTAGTGGTCGTGGCATGAGTTATTGATTTTGAATTATTGTTGTTTATGTGGTATGTGTATTGTGTATATAGAATAAGAATAAGAATGTGTATCGAAAGTGTTTGTTTTGTATGTCGTATGTCGTATCGTATTTTGTTATATGTGTTCATGTACTACTTGGCCAACTAGTTGGATCGATTGGTCTCTTGCTGGGTTGTATAGCTCATTCTACAATTTTAGGTTTCGTCTAAGATTCGAGTTGGTTAGTAGTGGTGTTCGAGGACTTAAAATTGGAGTAGATTGATTTTTTGGACTTCCGCTTTTTGCTGCGCTTTAGTAATAGTACCTTTGTAATAGAATTTTGGATCAATAATTGTATTTGTATTAGTTTCGATTTAGAATTAATAGTTCAGAAGTGCGGGCTATTACACTAGTCTTCTAATCATTTTTACAGACTCAACGAATACATTTACAGATTACACAAACTATTACAAGTCAACTAATTCTTAGGATTGTCAATATGACATTAGTCTTGTTATGTTAAGGGCATGTAATCTCCCTCAATTTGTGAGAGAAACCGCTTGTCACAAATTCATGCCTAGTAACAAGACTAATTGCAAGCTGAAATGAGAAAAAGAAGATAGACAAAATTACATCTTTTACACATAGCTGTCACTTAGCAGTTACCAATGAGAATTTAAATTACAGAATTAGCTAAAGTTTTCATTTACAGACTGAGATCTAACTAAGTCATTCAATCTTACAAGGCACTCCAGCTCTTTAATGATCTCAGTTTCCTCTCAATGTTTCCACCAACTTCAGTCATTCTTCCAATGAGTAACTACCAAGATGTTCAACTTTGTACCCCTAACAATCTGTGGGTTTTGATGTTCATAAACACAACCATTATCGAAAACCCTGCACAATCCTTGAGCTTTAGTTTATTTGAGATATGAGATATGCTCCTAATTTATCAGAAACCAAAATATCAACAATATAGTCTGTTAGGTATGAAATTGCAACACGGGGGGGGGGGGGAGGGTGAATGTCTTTTTTTGAATTTTAGTTAAATGTGAAAGTGTTTGGATATTGGAACAAAACAGATGTATTGAACTTGTAGAGATAAAATACTCAAATGTAAACATACAAGCAGATTATCAAAAACTCACTTGATTTGTATTAAATCAAATATGTCTTACTACGAATCTGTGTTCTTAAAGACAAGTAATCAGCTACAATTCTTAAGAGAGAATGCAAGATTTTTTCTAGATCTGTTTGTACATCTAAACAAAGGACCTGTGACATGCTTTATAGATCAACATGCACGGGTTATAAAACTTGCACTAAAATGGACTAACACAGTTTCTAAAGCTATTTTGTACATTTCCATTTCCATTGTTAGCAAATTTGTGCAGAATCTAGTAGTTCTGTGACCTTCCTTTGTCCAGTGAATCTTGGACCTTGATCTTGTATTCTTCCAGCTGCATTTGTAGGTTTTCCAATTCAGTGATACAATTGTTTTTTGATTGATAATCTTGAATCTTCAAGTTGTCTGCATTTGAATTATGAGATAGTGTGTCGAGATCTCTTTTGTTCTGTAGAGATGAAGTAGAATGACTTATCGATATCGTGAGTTCTTTACATGTATTTTTGACTTGTCGAGGTCTCCAATTCTCTACAAGTAGAATGACTTGTCGATATCTCCAGTTTTCTACATAAGCTTTTGACTTGTCGATATCTCTAGTTCTCTACATGAGGATTTGATTTGTCAATATCTCTATATCTCTACATGCAGATTGACTTATCGATATCTCTTGGGACTTCTCTAAAAGTCATTTTTTGACTTCTTGTTAAGTGGCATTTATGACACTTTATAATGCTCTATTAAGCTTTGAATTGGTGTAATTGTACTCAAGTTATTGGTGTTTAAATGTGTTTTTAGTGTTTTTGCATTTCAGACATTAATCTGATAATCAGGTGAATTAGCATTGATTTGATACTAATATGGTGTTAGGTTTGTGTCTAAGGAATAAATCTGGCGAAGACTGGCTCAAATCAGCAAGAAAAAAAAAGAAATCAAAGTTTTGGCAGAATCCCAGCGCGCCCGCCGCGCTGAGCGCGGGCGCGCCGAACTTCAGAGAGCCAGCGCGCCTGCGCTGATCAAGCGCGCGGCCACGCCAGGTCGTGTTTTAAAATCCTGTTTTGAATAGAAGACTGATTTCTGGACTTCCTCTGCTGATCAGGGCTGCTATATAAATAACTTTAGGTCATTTTTAATAAGATATCAAGCCGGAGACATATCAAGGGGAGCTGTAAGAAGACCGTATTAGCACGATTCAATGAAGACAAAGAAGATCTGTTTTTACTTATGAATCTTTGTTCTAAGTTGTAACTTAGATGCTAGTTTTCTTATTTGTGAACCTTACTCTTGTTTCGTACTTGGTTTTATTTATTCGTTATAAAGACTACGTTTGTTATACCATGCTTTCATCGGAACCCACGTTGATGATGAGTCCGATTATGGGCTAATCGTTATCATGGGGTTCTAACGGATTTATTTATGGATTTCTTTAGTTAAATTGTTTTCGATTGCCTTAGTATGTGGTGATTATATGATAGCCTAGTATTGGTTGTGCGTATTCGTCTTATGAGCGTCGCGAACTTATAAGATAGTGTGTTAATTCTTAATGAAACGAACGTGAATTTAAGGATATAGAAATTGGCATGCTAGCATAGGTTCATGTATTTGTTATGCATGATTTGTAGGTAATTTTAACCATCTTACTTGCCCTATGTAATCAAGATAGATAACTAGTGCTTAAACCGTTATGCTGTCAAATAATATAGACATATAGGGTCTCAATATAATTGGTGTCTATTCAGCTTCTATCTCTTTTGTGGATGTCTGATAGTATGGTATTCGTGCAACGAAAGTTGGCGTTTATCAGTTTCGTGTTGTCTGATTAGTGTCATCACCATTGCATGCTAAGGTTAAGAACGATAAGGCTATTGAATGAAGTATTTAATGAAGTTAGAATCCCATATTTGTCATATATATTAATTCAGTCAATCTTATTCCCTTAGTATAATTGTTAGTCTAATTCTTAGTTATAAACAACCTCAATTTGTTATCGTCTTAACATTGAATAATAACCATACATTGTTGCTTAAGTGCATAAATTAATTAGTTAACCAAAGCCAGTCTTTGTGGGAATGAACTAGAAAAGATTCTATACTACTTGTGAACTCGTATACTTGCGTGTATTATTTAGCGTGTGTTTAGCGACTAACACTTCCCGACATGCTTCTCGATATTCCTTGATCTGTGACTTGTCGATATCTAACTTAGAACATTTTTTCTAGAACAACATTATTCAACTCCAAGATGTTACACTTCTCTCTGAGGCATGATCAGGATTTGACCTTCTTCTAGAGTTTATTCTTTAACTTGATGGATGTTCACAGAAAAATCCTCCAGTATAATCTACTTAACATTTCTACAGTCTCAAGAAATACAATTACAGAATATCCAATTAGATTATCATACAAATTATCCTTAGGGTTGTCAAGATGACTTAGTCTTGTTATGTACGGGCATGTCTTGCATAAATAGTTTACGGAAGATTCATGTACTTATCCTTCAAGATTCGATGTCGTCTTAGAGACATCCACCTCTTTTTCGCTTTCAACTAACATGGGTATCGATTGCTCTTTCTCATTGTCAAGCTCTTATTTTTGAAGTTGTTCAAACATGAATAGTTAGAGTCCATTGGTGAAGTTCCAAGATAAGCTCCTTGATTGATCCATTAATAATTGGGAGATTGAACCAATGGCCGATTGACATCAAAGAAAATAGAATTTGTGTTGGAAGGACAGTAGTCATAGGTATGAGCACCGCAACAACAAAGACACGAAATATTGTCAGCTCGACTACGTGGTGGGATCGATGGTTGCCACATAAGTTGATTTGCTCCCGTGCATAACTCATTAACCATCTCGTACATAGAAACTATTATTTCCTGCAGGGAAAAATTTCACAATTTCTAGCAGCACACTCTTCCTCAAATATAATATCCAACGCATATGGAGAATACATAACTCTATATTTTTAAATCTGATAAACAACAAGAGTTAGTCAACTGAGCATAAAATCAAACCAAACTGCAAGATTATTAAATTTGCAATCAACACTAAACAATCCCCGGTAGCGGCGCCAAAAAAATGTTGCGTAAAATACTGATGTGCAAGTGTACACAATTGGAAACCAGTAATACAATAGTATATACCAGATATCGTTCCTCAAGGACTGTCTATGTGTGTAAATTAAAATTAATATCAAATAATTCAGTTGTATAACATAAGAACTAATTTTGGTTTAATTTAATCAACTAATTAATTAACACTAAATTAACTAATATTACACTAGCAAAGAGATATGGATATGTTTAGATACGAAAAGCTGAGTCAAGATAAGTACTTCCCCTAATATGTTCTTGTCGGTAATAAAGCCGAGTAATACTAGAGCAAAATCACAGTTCATTAACCTGAAATTGAATGATCATAGGTTTCTCTCGAAATCACTATAGTGTAGATTCTGTAATTAAACTAACATATGTCTATACCCAGTTTAAAGAATACAATTAAGCATCAATTTTACGTGATCATGTAAGGTAACGATATATGTATATATTATCAGAAATTAAAATTAATAGATATAATCATGCACCATTCAAGTATTGTCTCAATTAATATAACCCTCATAATATTATAATTAACTCGTTAACCTACGAAAGTTGATCAAACAATAGCAAGTAGTATGCATGAAAAGCACTTGAATGAATAAACTCCAAACTGTATATAGTACCTCTTATCAAACACCAACAATCCAATACTAAGGCTCCATAAAAATCCTAACTCATATGAGTTTAGTTCATAACAAATATCTCAAAAAATCCCAAGATAACCAACAAAAATTCATAAGAAGATATAAATAAAGATAAGAGAAAACAAAGCCAATTGAATGTCTTTAATGGTTGAGTTCTTCTCCGTTGGTAGCTTCTTCTCCTCTTTCCCTTGTTCGGCCACTTATCTCTTATCCCCCTCTCTATATTAGGTCTGGTTTAATCTATCCAATATATCTAATAAAAAGTCTTTTAAATGAATTTATGCAAATACAAGGAGATTTTCCAATTAGAATTGAATTCCAGGAAAAGAAATTCATTGTTGACTTTTGGGCTCTGATTCTGGGTTGATTCGGATGGACTGTGAATTCAATACCATTTCTGAAATAAATCTCTTCTCATAAGATTTCTATGGGTTGTTGAATCTTCAAAATCAGATTTCTAGAACTCCAGATATGACCCAAACATTGTAGACTACGCAAGCTGCCCATAAATCTGATTTTAATAAAATTCATCTTCAACTCTGATTTTGTAAACTCCAAGTCTTCCTTTATTATAACTCCTTGATATCTTGAATAAAACTTGAATATTTATTAATTAAAAATCTAAATCAATACAAAATATGAGGACAATATTAAGATAAAGTGCACATTCATCAAATAGGCTAATAGGTAGACTAGTAGCTTGGAGAGATTTCTCTTGATTTGATGGCATAATAGGCTAATAGGTAGACCGGTAGTTTGGAGAGAAGGAAACAATACGTGGATGCCTATTTACCATTCATTCAAATGACATATAGCTTGCAAATGTACTTGTGTGGCGACTGTAACATTTCTTGACCTTAAGTTGCACCTATAGGAAGCTTTTTGGACTTGGAAACTTCATGCAAGTAAACAAGAAGTAGTGGCGCCTCCTAATCTTGAATAAGGTCAAGTGGCGCTTACTACAATCAACATCAAATTCGTTGCACCTAGAGCACTTTACATGACTTCGTTCTCACATAGATTGATATAAGTGGCGGCAAGAGGAATTTGCACACTTAGAATCTTCAAACCAAATAGCTAGTGGCGCCTAGTGACAAGTAAAGAAAGCAAGTGACGCCTGCAGGTTAGTAGGTAGTGATGGTGGTGCCTAGAGTGAATTAGCCACTTTACTTAGTTTATGAGGAGCTCTGTATGCAAGTGCCTCATTCTAGTACTAGTAAACTTGTACTTAGTTTTTTGTAGCACACATCAGGAGATGGCGCCTACTAGGCCATGTAAGGCTGGTGGTGCCTAAGGTTACCTTGTATAAGCCACTTTACTTAATTTATGAATTCTCTTTTTAACTGTTTAGTTGTCCCGTCTTCACGTCTTCTCTCCGAGTCTTCGTACAAACAGTAACCTTTCTATTCAGGTACGAAACGAAGACTCACTTAACAATTCTTTGAATTACAATACTCAGGTTCCCCTCACAGATCACTGACATTTGGTGTAATTGATTCGCTTCATAAGTTATGCTCTCAGAAGTTCGTATTATAAACTCTATAAACCATTGTTAAGTCTTCTATAATACACAATCAATTTCACTTATAATTCTTTAGGTATTTACATTGATACCGAGAACTGTTTTGAATGCCTTGAATCTTATTTCTCCATTGAATATATTAATGAAATTCTTGACGAATTCTTCACTACAGCTTACAAGATCATCATATATTACCCAATCTTCATTCTGAACTGATTCTAGCAGATCATATGATTATTTGCAAGTTCTATGTTGAATTATCCAAATCAGCATTGTTGAGTTAATTATATAGCTGAAATCTTGCTCAATGACAACATTATTAAAACACGAGGGATTTAATACAAAGTAACTCATTAATTTGAAATATATTATACAAATTCGAAAAAAAAACTAGTACTAGTCTCTGTCAAAAAAATCGGTCAATTTTTAAAAAATTGTCAATAAATCGTTGGTAAATTGATCAATTTATTTAACCTATTTAATAAATTATCGATAAATCTTCTAAGATTAGTTTTGGTTTATAAGCATCGTTGATGGCACTTAGAGCGGACAATTTGGTACACAACATGAAACGACACGAAAAATACAGATATGGGTTTTAATTTTTGGTACACGAAACACGAATGTACACGAACATGAAATTACACGATAGATTTAGTGTCAGATATGAGTTTCAATTTAGATACACGAGAGTACACGAAATTACACGAGATAAATATATTTATAAATTAATATATATAACACATGCATATATTTATGTATATAATATAAATATAATATAATATTTACAAGTTTTTACAGAATACTATGTAAATATATATATATATAGACAAAAGTTCAGTGGAGTCCGTGTTTTATTTGGAGACTTGGAGTCATGTTTATAGGCCGTTAGATTGAATGAAATGGACGACTCATATTACATTACAGGTGTATAAAATAAAACCTAAAACTAACTGTATTACTTTACATAGATCAAGTAGTTTATTTTTCCTTACTCAAATATATTAAGCTATAACTTTTATTAGGCTAAGTTATGTATTAGAACTCTATTTTTGAATATAATTTTCAAATATTATTTGTTTATTTTAAATTATATTTTTTATTTAAAATATAAAGTACTACACTTTATATATAAAAAATCTACAATATGTTCTGCACTCTATTTTTTTAAATATTTCACATAATATTTTATTCTTGCATTATATTTTTTATTTAGGTTTAAAAGTACTACATGGTATAATTTTAAGTACTACACTCTATTTATAAAGTTCTACGATTTGTTTTGCATTATATTTTTTAATAGTTTTTTTCACATAATACATTATTCTGTAAATTGCATTATATTTTTTTTATTTAGGATTAAGAGTACTAAGTTTTTATTTATGTATAAATATTTTTTTTGTCATTTACTCCACATCAAATATATTACATTATAATTTTTATTAGACTAAGTAATGCATTAAAACTCTATTTTTAAATATATTTTTCACATACATGTGTTCTGCATGTTAAATTATATATATTATATTTAGATTTTAAAGTACTGCATTTTATTTATAAAAAAATTGTACAGTAAGTTCTGCATTATATTTTTTCTAATATATTTTTAACATAATATTTGATTTTACAAGTTACATTATATTTTTTATTTAGACTTAAAGTACTACATTTTATAATGTTAAGTACTACGCTCTAATTATAAAATTTTGGCACTATGTTCTTTCTTTCATTTTTTTAATATATTTTTTTCACATAATATTTTATTCTGCAAGTTGCATTATATTTTTATTTAGGTTTAAAATTATTATATTTTATAATTTTAAGTACTACATTCTATTTATAAAGTTCTACAATATGTTCTGCACATTATTTTTTAATATATTTTTTCACATAATATTTTATTCTGCATGTTGCATTATATTTTTTATTTACAATTAAAAGTATTAAATTTTATAATTTGAAGTATTACACTATATTTATAAAGTTGTATGATATGCTCTGCACTCTATTTTTTTAAATAAAATTTTCACGTATGATTTTAATCATGTTACAATTTAAACTACTTCACTACATTTACAAAGTTCAGCACTCTATTTTTTTAATATATTTTTAACATAATATTTATATACATGTTACATTACATTTTTGACTTACGTTTATAAATAATATTAATTATGTCTCTCACTCATCTGTACCCCACAATCTGACAAAAATGTAACGATAGTTATACAGGTCTCCAAATAATACTGGTCTCCACTAAACCCAACTCTATATATATATTTATATACACTTTCCATATTTCATTAAATTATACATTAAAATAGATTTTTTTATATATTATATGTATATATATTATATTAATTTTTTATTTAATATACACAAAAAGTACGAAAAGTACACGATAGGATTCGAATCGGATATGAGTTTCATATATGGGTACACGAAATCATTTTGGGTCGGATATGAGTTTCATGTTTACGTACACGAAATACGAAATTATCCCACACGAGTAATATAACCGAAGATTTAAAAAACATTATAGTAGAACTGAAGTAAAGAAACAACACAGTGAAACCAAACAATCTCTCTAGGGTTCCAAACCTCCATCTCCCATGGCGGACAAAGCACTAGTCTCCGTAGCAGACACAATCTACGAGCTCCAAAAGCACCTCTTCGAGACCATCCAAACGGAAGCCCAATTACACACTGCCGGTTCATTAATGTCCAAGAACGATTTCAAACACGTAATCACCGAACGATCAATCGCCAAATCTTGTGGATATCCACTTTGCCCCAATCCCTTATCATCCAATCATGTTAAAAGTAAAGGAAAGTATCATATTTCGTTGAGAGAGCATAGAGTTTACGATCTTGAAGAGATGCGCATGTACTGTTCGACGAAATGTCTAGTCGAGAGTCAGGCGTTTTTGGGGACTTTGCAGGATGAGAGAAGTACGGTGCTTGATGAGAGTAAAATTGAGGAGATTTTGGGGTTGTTTGTAGAGAAGGTTGATGGTGGGGTTGAGAAGGGAAGTAAAGGGGGTGAGGAGATGAGGATTAAGGAGAATGTGGCGGTGGAGCATGGAATTGTTGTTGTTGGGGATGCGAATGCGATTGAGGGGTATGTTCCGAGGAGTTCGAGAGTGGGTGATGGAAAGAATCGGAAACAAGGTAGTGTTTTAATGTCTTGTTTCAATTGGTATAGGCTTAATTGTATTGTTATCTTGCAAATTTATAACTTTTGAAGTCTTTAGTTTTGTTTAATTGCAAGTTGTGAAATCTTTAGTTTCGTAGTTTTGTTTTATTGTTTGGTTCTTATAATGTTGTGAATGGCAGTGGTTAAACCTCCTAGGAAGAAGAAGCCTGCTGAGAAAATTGACATGAAATTCAGTGAGGTTGACTTTATGAGTACCATTATTACTCAAGATGAGTATAGTGTATCGAAAGTACCATCACAGTTAAAGGCTAATGATTTTGGTTTAGAAGTTAATGGTTCGGAGAGTGGATATAGGTTTCGAGAAATGAATGATCAGTCTGTGGAATTGGGAACGTCTTCTGCTCGTGCTTCGAGCAGTTCAAAAAGTGAATGTGAAGGGCCGAAACAGGAAGGGAGTGTTGTTGATATGATTGATAATCTTAGTATATCGGATGTGTCTGGGAATGCTTGTCAGGGTGGAGCTGGGGTGAATGTTATGGCAGCAGAGAAGGGAGCTCATAGTGGAAACACAGCTGAATGTAATGCTTCCCTGCCAAAGACTTCTTTGAAATCGTCAAGTTCAAAGAATGTTACACGCACTGTTACATGGGCTGATGAGAAGAGTATTGGCAATAGAACACTTTCTGAAGTTGGTGAGTTGGAAGATAAAAAACATGATTCGAAGGGCCTCAATCAAGTAAATATGGAAGAATACGATTCATTAAGATTAGAATCAGCAGAAGCTTGTGCACTGGCACTGAGCCAAGCAGCGGAAGCTGTTGCATCCGGAGATTCTGATGTCCCTGATGCAGGTATTGAACATTAATATCAACATTGTTTTTTTTTGAATTATAATTTGTTTCCCTTACGTTTCTATCTTCATTCTCTTCCCTTGAGATGTTGCCCATTAACTCTCTATTGCATGTATTTTCCAGTTTCCGAAGCAGGAATAATTGTAATGCCCCCACCAATGTACGAAGAACCAATGGATGCAGACATTGATATGGACTTGGAACCGGCAGCTATAAAGTGGCCAAATAAACAGGGCATTACAGCTTCTGATTTTTTTGATAACTCTGATGATTCTTGGTATGATGATATTCCAGAAGGATTTAGTTTAAATGTAAGTTTATCATTTTATTTGTGCAATTATTCTTGCATTTGTTAGATAATTTATTCTTATCGTAATAACTTTCGTAATTGAATGCTGTAGTTGTCGCCATTTGCATCAATGTATATGGTGCTCTTTTCATGGATGTCGTCATCTTCATTGGCTTATATATATGGGCGGGATGGAAGTTCCCATGAAGAGTTTCTCTCCGCTAATGGAAGGGAATACCCCCGTAGAGTAATAGCCATGGATAATCGTTCTTCTGAAATTAAGCTGGCTGTTGCTGAATTTCTTTCCCGTACTTTGCCAGAGCTTGTTAATGATCTTAGACTCCCAGTACCAGTATCAACGTTGGAGAAGGGAATGGTACTACTTCTTAACTTTAGACGGTGAATGATTATTGAATGATAATAAATTTAAACTACATTAAAGGAAAAAATTAACAGATGGAGTTGCTTTTTTGTTGGTCAAGGTTAATAATGTCTATTTTCTATCTGTAGTATCTTTTCTTATATATTATATACATTGTTCGCTTGATATCCAGGCCAAAAATACAATTTGTTTTAATATAAATTGAGCAAACCTTAGTTCTCTTGGTAGTCCATTTGTTCTTCTGGTTACAACCTACTTGCTTGTTAATTGAAATTGCAATTGATCCTATCAGAACCTCAATATTGAGTGATACTGATAGGTTAAGAGTTGCTATAAATCCTCTAGTGTGTTGTTGACTTATCTACGTTGCACGTTGACGAAGAAAGCTATAAATTCATCTTTCCAGCTTCCACCCTCTGGCACTTTTAGGGAATAGTCTCCTGTTAGAATCACTGTACTTTCAGTTGTTGGATAATATTGATTGTTAGAGGCTCTTGCCATTGAGTTCTTTGGTGCGAGAATCGGTGAATAGGATTCGAGTAGGCTGTGATTTGAATAAAAAGAAGATTTTCTTTGCTTTCATCAGTTTCTCCAAGTATCTTTAGAAAGACCATTCCCCATTGTTCTTGGTGATCAGAGAGAATGTATGCCTCTATCTTCTATCCTGCGAGATGTTCAATTTGGACAATGGGAAAAATGTGTAGAGCTATCCTTGTAAAGCTACCTTTTTTTTTGTCTTAGAAGGGAGTGTAGACCACCCCCCCTTCCCCCACACACACATGGTGTGCAGCACATAGTGCTCAAGATAATTTGGATTGATCTTTTTGTGATGTCTCTAGGAAGTCTACCTTGCTACTTCTCCAGCTGTACAAATAGTTTTCTTTATACCGTAGACTTATCTATAACCGACTTCATTCTGTTTACAATTTGACAACCTCTTTCAAAGCTGCCTCACTGGATTTGATTCATTTGAATGTGTTATGTTTTCATTGTTGAGACTTTCCATTACAAGACTTACTATAAAAGTCTTTAATGCTTTTTCCAAATGTTAACACTCTAGGAAGTGCTCATATTCTACCTTTTGGTTTGGCTCCAGTTGGTGTCAAACTTTTTCCCATTGTACAATAACATATTTCTTAACATTATTTCATACAGTTTTTTGCTGATATTTCTTCTTGTTTCTAATTACAAAAAGAAGCCCAAGCAAAATCTGTTTTGACATTGCTTCTTGAAAATTGTAGTAGTGCCAATTATAGATTTAGTCGTGCATTTGAGCATCACTCTTTCATATAACTTGTTCTGTGACGTTTGATATATTGGAGTTGTGTATTTTACTTGATATATGTTGGAGGTGTGTATTTTACTTGATAGATGTACATGTATTATTAAATCATTGATCATTGCTAAGTGCTTTTGTTGCAGTCCTACTTGCTGGACACAATGTCCTTTATGGATCCAGTTCCTCCATTCGGAACAAAGCAGTGGCACGTGATTATCTTTTTGTTTCTTGATGCGCTCTCTGTTTCCAGGGTTCCTTCAATTGCTTCATATATGCCAAGCAACAGAAAATTGCTTCAGAAGGTATTGTTCGTATCCGCCATACTTGCCTATTACTTGACAAGTCTATCTGGGATTTTTTATTATGAATTTCCCAGTGTTCCTATAAAGGTCAGTAATTTGAAACTATAAAAGTTTGTTCGGTCTCACAAGCTTAATTAAGTTATTCTACGAAACGAAAGTCTTATGCGTACGAGGTTGAGTACAAGGAAAGTGTCATATTTTGTTCAATGGGATCAGATCGTAATGTCATAATTTGTTGTGTGTGCTTAGGTGTTGGCTGGTGCAAATATAAGTGAAGAAGAGTATGGGCTTATGAAGGATCTAGTACTTCCACTTGGCCGAGTGGCTTACTTTTCTGCACAAAGTGGAGGATAAAGAACAAATTTATAAACTCTAATTATAGCCTCTTCAAATTTTTACTTGCTAAATATGATGCTATTCTCATTTATAGATGCTTTGCTACCGACTGTTAGAAGCTTGACCTTTTTGTATTGTTGAGTAACCAGCTCATTTATGGGTCGAAGAGTGGAATACCGGCACCCATCTTTGGGGTATTAATTGCCTTTAGTGTTCACAATAAATTGTGAGAATATTGGGGGTGGCTGGGAATCGAACCTTAGTTCTCCTGCCAGCCTAAGCTCTGATACCATGTTGAGTAACCAGCTCATCTAAAACCTTAAGGTGTTAGAGGAAGGCCCCAATAGGATCATATATTTAATGTATTTTGGTTGATTGTTCACTGTATAGAAATTTGAATTTACAAAAGAAAAACACATATTTTCTATGTATAATAGGAGAAAAAGGCTATAAGATTAAAAAGTCTCATTGAAAAGACTAAATTATTCCTGTTTTTAATATTTATATAAAAGATGTGGTTTGTGGGAATCGAACTCAAGTTAATTCATTCAACTATGCAAGCTCTTATCACTACACTATATTATCACATGTGCTTTTTATCATATATATAATATGTAAGTGTGTTAAATGAATATTTTACTTAATTTTAAAGATACTTACTTGAATTGCGCAAAAAAAGGATAGTTAGTTGAATATTTGTACAGTTAATTTTAAAGAATTGAATTCTAGATATAAAATTAGGCATAGTACATAAATGGATTATTATCTTATTTATTAATCATTTTTTAGTTTGAAAATATATCTCACATTTTTTAACATATTTTTTATCATAAAAAGTAATTAAAATGTATATATATAATTTTTTAAAAAATATTGAATATAAAATCGCTTATATATAAATAATCTATATTGATATTATATATTTAGAAAGTTCGAATTATAATGAGTTAATGCATTTTAGAACTTGACCTATTATTCAAAAAATACTCGAAATTTGACTACATGACCCGGCCGAAAAACATCGTCACATTCTACGTTTAGTAAATCTAAATTACAAGTTCGGTGAGAATATCATACCAATAATGTGAAAATTTTTAATATCTTATGTTAATATAAATTAATGTGTTTGAGGTCTTTATACGATCAAGTCAATTGATTATTTATATTAAAATTACTAACTTCACTGTTAATGCATTATTATTTGGGATTTGTCCCGATTTTAAGAATATTTGAAATTTGAAATTTGAAATGGGATCTCATGAGATTTGTGAAAACTACGATGATATATTAAATCGATTTATTTTTCATTTTTCACTTAAAAAACTAGTTTTTTAAAAAGAATTCTTTTAGATCAGCAATATTCATTGATCAAAATAATATTGTACAAATATTTTGAATTATTCAAATAAAAGTTATATCTATACTGTATTGTAGCATTTGATTCAATGCATTTTATATTATTTAAGAAAAAAAACATATATTGTTCAATAATTTGAAGGAATTAACCAGCTCAACTGATATTTATAAAATTTTATCGAACTGAAATTTTTTACTTTTAGGAGAATAGTATAAAATGTTATCAAATTATTATATGAAGAAATATTAGAGTCGTAATGAAAGAAATTTAAAAACGGTTTAAATAACGATATAAATGTAATTTTTCTTTCGAAGTCTTTAAAAAATCATGAATATCAATAATAATTTTAAAAAATATATAATTCATTTTTATGTTATAACCATGATTGATACCCAGTTGCGTAAAAAATAGATATGGATTGTTTGTCAGTGATAATGTGAATACCATATATAAATTATAGCAATTTATTTATTAAATAATTTTAATTTTTGAATCATTATAAATGCATGTTATTTAAGTAATCAATTGTCTCACTAGATGTTAATAATGATTATACATGTACATAAATCAGATATTCAGTATATAAATAATTGAAACCCTTATAATTTACTAAGAGATGTAATATACAATAATTTACATGCTAACACGCACACATATAGATAACTTAATATTACTTTAATAACAGTAGTGTAAATAAAAAACTAACATTTTCTCATAAATACATACGTTGAATTTCAAAAACTAATATTTTTCTTTTAGCAAAAAAAAAAAAAAAAAAACTAATATTTTTCATTAAAATCAACTTTAATATTAACAATAACGTAAATTTTACATTATTGTATATTATGATTGCAAGTCATTCTGGCTACAGTTATGCCTTTTTTTATCTTTTTAAATTGAGTAAGTTAATTGTAAGTTAGTAGTGAGCTCAATAATATTATAGAGCAGTACATATAGTTTATTTAAATTATATTCAAGATTTTGGTCAGTTCTGTATTCAATATATATGTTAAATTTTTAGTTTTTTATTTGTAAACATACTAATGGCATTCTACAGATTAAGTTTAATCGTTTCGTTTTAAACGTACACTTACTACCATGTTTATATTCATTCATTAAATATAAAATAACGGGTAAGAAAAATATAATATAATAATAGTTGAAGGGATATTCACTCATAAAAGTGAGGAAATATTCAAAGCTCCCAACGTTATAGAGGGAGACATGGAGGTTGTTGGAAAGAAATTTTATCTCTATTTCTTCAAAATTTGACTTAATAGCCTATATAAGGATATTGTTGGAGTTGCTCTAAAAATATTATAATTACATGATGCATACAAAAATTCTAGAAAATGACCCGTGCCTCGCAAGAGTTATTATGCTAGTGTTTATTATTAATGAATGAAATGAATATCCTGTATGCATGTTTGTCATCTGCCTAATTTTTGAATATATATTAAAAAAAATCTCTGTCACTGGGCCTTTCTATCAACGATATCACTTCCGGTTTTAGTTTGTATGATGTATCTGCCTAAGTGCCCTTCACTCATATATTTCATATATGTTTCTTTTTACACCTAGTAGTTAGGTATGATATTGATTTAGGACTTGGGAGTTGCGATTTTATCACTTTTTGATAAATTTCAATATTGTTCTATTAATTGTGTTAATGTTTTTAGATTTTGTTTTCTCTTTTATTACTTGATGCAAATGTAATTAGCTGCATCTCTCTATCATTTTGACCCCTTGTTCTATTTTTATTTTTTTTGACTCACCCCTTGTTCTATTTAATTTGTACCAATATTGTTAGCGTTTGATAACTAAGGTAAACTACACTTTAACTGTTATTATTCTACAAATATAGTACTGCTATGTTTTTTTTTGGTTTAGCAACGTTTCATTTTAGTAGATAATGAATGTAAACTGTATTCGTCACATATTTTTAAAAATGAGTTTTCTGATTTATGTTTTGATGAGAATCAAAGAATGAATATGTTAATTTGGATTTGGTTATGTGTGCTCGTGGTGATGTTCAATTGGAGAGGACGTAAATATGGGTCAGCTACTTGTCCAACTTCATGCATCGCTCCTTTATTCCTTATTATCCAAGTAAGCTGCATAACCCATGTTTGCGTCCTCTCCAATTGAACATCACCACGAGCACACATAACCAAATCCAAATTAACATATTCATTCCTTGATCCTCATCATGTTTATTTTTAAAAATAGAAATATTCCTTGGTAACGCATTAAAGTAAAAACTAGCATAATAACCCGTGCGGGGCACGGGTCATTTTCTAGAATTTTTTTATACACCACACAATTATAATATTTTTAGAGCAATTCCAACAATATCCTCTTGAGTCAAATTTTGAATAAATGAAGATAAACTTTATCTCCAACAAGCTTCATATCCCCCTCTATAACATTAAAAGTTTCGAATGTTTCCTAGGAGTGAATATTTCATCAACTATTATTATATTATATTTTTCTTACCCGTTATTTTATATTTAATGAATGAATATAAATATGGTAGTAAGTGTACTTTTAAAACGAAACGATTAAACTTAATCTGTAGAATGTCGTTAGTATGTTTATAAATAAAAAGCTAAAAATTAACATACATGTTGAATACAGGGTTGACCAAAATCTTGAATTTTATTTAAATAAACTTTATGTACTGCTCTATATTATTACTGAGTTCACTAATAACTTACAATTGACATACTCAATTTAAAACTAAAAATGCATAACTGAAGTCAGAATGTCTTGCAATCATAATGTAAAATTTACATTATTATTAATATTAAAGTTGATTTTAATGAAAAATATTAGTTTTTGAAATTCAACGCATGTATGTATAATGTATGTTTGGGAAAATGTTAGTTTTTTATTAACACTACTGTTAAGAAAGTAATATTAAATTATATGTATATGTGTGTGTTAGCATGTAAATTATTGTATGTTATATCTCTTACTAAATTATGTTGGTTTCAATTATTTATATGCTAAATATCTGATTTATGTACATATATAATCCTTCTTAACATCTAGTGAGATAATTGATTACTTAACTAACATTCATTTATAATTATTCAAAAATTAAAATTATTTAATTAATAAATTGCTATTATTTATATATGATATTTACATTATCACTGACAAACAATCCATATCTATTTTTTACGCAATCATGTATCAATCATGGTTGTAACATAAAAATGAATTATATATTTTTAAGACTTATTATTGATATTCATGATTTTTTTTCAAGAATTCGAAAGAAAAATTGTAATTATATCGTTATTTAAACTGTTTTTAAGTTTTTTTCATTACGACTCTAATATTTCTTCATATAATAATTTGATAACATTTTATACTATTATCGTAAAATTAAAAAATTTCAGTTCGATAAAGTTTTATAAATATCAGTTGAACTGTTTAATTCCTTCAAATTATTGAACAATATATGATTTTTTCCTTAAATAATATAAAATGCATTGATTCAAATGCTACAATATCGTATAGATTTAACCTTTATTTGAATAATTCCAAATATTAAAATAATTCAAAATATTTGTACAGTATTATCTTGATCAATGAATATTGTTGAATTAAAAGAATTCATTTTTAAAAGCTAGTTTTTTAAAGTGAAAAATGAAAAATAAATCGATTTAGTATATCATTGTAGTTTTAACAAATCTCATGAGATCTCATTTCAAATATTCTTAAAATCGGGACAAATCCCAAAAATAATAATACGTTACCAGTGAAGTTAATAATTTTAATATAAATAATCAATTGACTTGATCATATAAAGACCTCAAACACATTAATTTATATTAACACAAGATATTAAAAAATTTCACATTATTGGTAAGATATTCTCGCCGAGCTTGTAATTTTAATTTACTAAACGTAGAATGTGACGATGTTTTTCGGCAGGGTCATGTAGTCAAATTTCGAGTAATTTTTTGAACAATGGGTCAAGTTGACTCATTATAATTCGAGTTTATCTAAATATGTAATACCAATATAAATTATTTATATATATGCGATCCTATTTTCAATATATTTTTTAAAAATTATATATGTACATTTTAATTACTTTTTATAATAAAAAATATGTTAAAAATATATGAGATATATTTTCAAACTAAAAAATGATTAATAAATAAGATAATAATCCATTTATGTACTATGCCTAATTTTATATCTGTAATTCAATTCTTTAAAATTAACCTTACAAATATTTAACTAACTATCTTTTTTTTTGCGTAATTTAAGTAAATATCTAATATCTTTAAAGTTAAATAAAATATTCATTTAGCACACTTACATATTATGTGTTTGATAAAAATCACATGCGAGAATATGATGTAATGGTAATATGTTATATGGTTGAATGAAATAACCTGAGTTCGATTTCCACGAACCAAATATGAATTCAGAATTATAGGTTTGTAATTGAACATGTCTCTGATGTTTTGTCTAGTGTTATAGCATCCAGGGTATGGCAACAGCAACAGTATATGGATCAGTTTCACTGCATTTAAGAACATCCCATATAGTTGCTAGAGTCTAGTATTTTGCTTTGTATTTCGATCAATATGAATGAGAGCATCTTGTAGCATAAATTATATTGGATGTGATGAAGATGCAAAGAGTAAACACCTAATAGTAATTAAGAATTATTATGTTAGTGAGATTATTTCTTGTGCATGAATTGATGGGTGCTGAATAAGATGGAGCTAGTTAAGGCTGCATGTCAATGCTTCAAAAATTAATATTCACCCCGTCCCCGTACCTAATTAGTTGTCCTGACAAATTCAAAAGTTAAGGGACAGGGGGAGTAGAATTTTGATATTACATATATATTTTTGGTTGTAAGTTTCTCGAAATTTAGGTTCGAGTGGGCACTGTTTTAACGGGAAACAATAATGATACACCATCGTCTTTGACATTCTTCATGTCTGTTGTTAAGATTGAATTGAAAGTATAGTGATATCTGGGCAACGGTGTAGATGTGCTCCCTCCGTCCCTCTCATTTTTTTTATAATTTTTTTTCACATACTCTACACGTATTTTAAGATAACTATAAAGTATATTTCTGTAATTTATTTTTAAAATTTTATTTTTTTGTAAAAAAGTTTAAACATTATATTTTTATTTAGAATATTTTTTTTTTAAAAAAAAATTATGTAACTACATTTAATAAAAGTATTAAAGTGCGTGCCGAGCTCCCGTCCCCCAATGTAAAGAATTGAGGGGGCCGGAGGGAGTATTTATGTAGTACTGTATTATTACATAGTACACAGCCCCAATATTGAAATTTAAGCAAGAAGTGTATCTTCTGGACACAAAGGAGGCAAAATTTTAACTACAACTTCCATTTCGTGCCACTCCCACTTTACTTGGACTGCAATGCATTGAGTTTTCTCAGTGGTTTTATCTTTATAATACATTATTATTATTATTATTATTATTATTATTATTATTATTATTATTATTATTATTATATATTAACCTAAATAAACTGACGCATGATAGAACACTGAATGAAAATGAACAGAGCCGTTGGTGAATAAAACTCGGGATTGAGTCGTTTAAGTTGAACTCGGTTCTGTTGAACATGAAAATGAGTTTGGATAAGTAAACGAGCCGGGCTAAGTCGAACTTTTTAAAAACACATAATATTGTGTACTTTTGTGAAGTAAGTTATAAACTTATTTATTCAGGAAAAAAATTATAATAAATTTATACCAGTAGTAGCAAACCTTTGTGAGAAGCAAAGAAACCATAGTGGGGATGAAAATTTTCAAAAACAAAAAAAGAGTCCGACTGAAATGTTTACTTCGCCATCCAGCGTACAGTGTTTACCAGGCCAAAAGTCTCTTCTACTCTTTTCATTTTCTTTTTTATTTGCACTTTTGTTTGATGTATACTTAATTTAAATGAATTTTTTCAAAAGATAATTTAAAAAACATTGTTTACAGCTGCTTTTATTTCATTGATAAGTTGTTTCGGTGTAGTAGTTATTAATTTCAACTTTGCGTGACAAAAAAAAATTATTGAACGCCATGTCATTTATTTTGTGGTATTTTAACTACGGTAAATGAGAATACTTGAAAAAATGATATTTAATTCAAAAATTCAAATATATAAAATTGTATGCCATAATTTCAGAATACCTCACCGGTAAAATTGTTTATTTTGCTAAAGACCGGAATTTAAGGAAAAAAAGAAAAAGAAAATTACTGGGACACTTTGATGAAACTAATGTATTAGTATTACTAGTAATTTATGCAGATGGCAATTATCGGTATATTTGGTGGGTGTTGGCCCCAAATGTCACTTTTTGGGGTAAATAGCCTTCAATGTCACTTTACTAAAAGTTGGCCTCAAATGTCACTTTAAAACGGGATTTCGGTTAAAAATTTTCAAAATAAACGAAAACGCAGTTTCGTGTTAAGTTTTCTATAACAAAACACAACTTGAAGTCATGTTTTTATAAAAGCGGTCATCAAACTCTATTTCTTTTTTTTTTTTAAAAAAAGAAAAACGCAATTTCGTCTTATGTTTTTGTTTAAAAACATGGTTTCAAACTGTGTTTTTGATGAAAACGCAATTTTAAAAATTGGTTTGGTAAAAAACGCAGTCTCATATTTAGTTTATGGATATAAAAACACGGTTTCAAACTTATTTTTTCGTAAAAACGCAATTTTCAACCGAAAAAACAAAAAAAATAAAACCAAAACGCAAATCCAAAATGAATTAATATGAAAAACTGCGTTTTGCCCCTCCCCAAACACGAATTGAAGTTACGTTTTCAAATTTTTTTTTAAAAAAGAAAATGAAAAACCAATTATTAAGAAAGTGACGTTGAGGGTCATTTCACCCCAAGAGTGACACTTGGAGTCCTTTTTTCATATTTGGTAGAAGTAGAAGTACATGAGTTGCAAATCTTGTTTGTCAACTAACTAGATTTGGGGCTGGCCAATTTAACAAATAAAAATTAATCTCCATGAAAAATGTTAGTACTGGTTTGGGACCAGGCATAGTGATTGTTCACAAAAGAACACGTTCCTTATACTCTCTTCTTCCGAGAGACAGACTCTGAGACCATTCTGTTAAGTTATCCTAATTCTGTCCTCCCCCATTTTGTTTTTAACTTTTCAAACACCAAAAAGTTCAGTTTTATTGGTACATACATACATACATACATACTCAGCATGTATTCTCGTTGAATTCTATATATTATTTTTCGTCACGCTTTTCAATACTCATTTAAAACATAATTACACAATATTTTTTTTAAAAAAAAATTCCTGAATAAAAGTTTTATGTTTAAACTTTTATTAAAAAAAAAATTAAAAATACATTATAAAACTATACTTTATAGAAGTCTCGAAATACGTGTAAACAATGAACGCATACAATTGCATGAGATGGAGGTAGCAGTAGTTAAACTCACGGACAACAATCCAACCTTCAACTTTCTTAGAAAAATCGACCCTAAAAGTTTGGACCAAGTCTAGCAAGAATTTCTAGTGTTATTAAAAGGTGTTATCATTGGCGTTACATACATTTTTTTAGACATAGAAAGAAATTGGACATGGGATCAAAAGACTCTTTATGATCTATTTATCCATCCGGAAAATAATTTTTTCGTATGATATAATGTTAGGTCACACTTTCACTGTAGAGGGGGTGAATACAGTGTTTATTACAATCAAATCAAACTTCAAGAACTTATGTAACAGAAAACAAACTTTATTTAAACAAACTTTATTTAAACAATAAACTCTGTTACAATCTGGAACTGTTATCTCTCAGTGATGAACAAAATATCACGAGAGCTGCTAGGGTTATAATAAATAATATTCTCGATAATGATAACACTTATAGTGTAAACCCTATGTCTGTGTTTATATACTACACAGTTACAAGATAATCGCTAATTGATATGGAATATAATTCTGCTTCCTAAAATATATCAATCAGATATCTTCTATTCCAAGTATTCCATTCTTCACGGAATTCCTTCTTCATGCATATCTCTTCTTATGTTTATCTTGATCTTCTTAACTTTAATCAGCTACTGTCCTTATCTGATCGTCCTTCAGCACTTAAGTTCTGATATCTATCTCCTGATAACATAAGTACTGATATCCCTTAAGTTCTGACTTCCAGTATAAGTACTGATCAGTTAAGTACTAATTTGTTCTGTTCAAATAAGATCTGAAATCTAAACATAAAACATATTAGCCATGACATTATCAAATATATCTAACAATCTCCCCCAACTTGTAAATTAACAAAATATACAAGTTTAACAGATATTTGATGATGTCAAAAACATTAAGTACAAATGCATGAGAAATAGACAAGATAACTACAACTTACAGTCCTTAAAGTTTTTACCAATTCAACTTCTGATAACAACTTCAATCTGTATAAATATCAGAATTTAAGCAGTTGTAGATCTTCGACTTGGCTTCATCATTTTCTGATCTCTCTGATGTCAGGAGTTGTTCTGAGATAATTCTTCAACAAACATTTCTCAGCATATCTGAGTTCATCAATCATTCTCCGTTTGACATCTTTAAGCTCTGCAGTATCTTCACCAGTTTGAAATATTGCAGCTCTGAGATCATTAATCTTTGCTTTTCTCAACTCCCGATCTAGTCTTATGACATAAGCTTTATTAGACTCTAGATTGAATTCAAGCCCCTTAATACCAAGATATGTTCTGATCTGTGCAGTATTAGGCTTCATATCAACAATATCACCATTGTGATTTCTGTACTTTGGAACATATCTGCTGTCAGACTTAACAGAATAAAGTCTTTTCTGTCTCTGAATCTGTTCCTTTAAGTAGTTTGCAGCAGTCTCTGTTATTCTGTCATCCACTTGAAGTAAGAATAATACATGCTCCAATTCTTCAAAATACTTCAATGGAATGGCATTTTGTCTTATATGATAAACCCTACCATCTGTCATGAAATACAACATGATGTATTCTTTCAAGAAGGTATGGTAAACCATCTGTACAGATTCTAGTTGATTCAATCTCTCAGGAGTTGCTCCAATACCTGGTTCACTCAAGGAAGTTGGATCATCGGTAGTGTTGTGTACTCTTCTTTCATCAGCACTTCCCAATCCAGTTTTATCTCTAGCTTCCTTTCCAGTAACTACTCTTGCTTCAAAACCACTTGAAGTAGTCTTCAAAGATTGAGTCTGTTTTGCTTTAGTGAATCCTGGTAGGAGTGTTTTAGATTTATTTTCTGATATCAAGTTAACTTGAGCACTGTCAGAGGTTACTTGCTTCTTCTGAATATCAGAACTTACAATTTCTTGACTCTGAACAACTTGAGCCATGTCAGAGGTTGTTTTAAGAACTTTTCTTGAAGTCAGAGCAAGATTATCTTTTCCATCAGTAATTTCTTCTTCCTCAGGAGGTACATAAGGCTTGATAGGTTCACCAACCTTTTCTTTACCCTTGGATCTTGGATCTATCTGTGGTTGTGATCTAGCCAAAGTTTCTTCAGTATGTATCCTTTCTTTGATCACAATGCCTTTAGGTTTTGGAAGTAACTTTTTACCAGAAGCTTCAGATTTAGATGTGACTTTCTCTGATTTAAGTCTGGCTTCTTCTTCCTTTAAACTTTCCAAGTCCATCCCTGGATTTTCTTGAAGAAATAACTGTCTTGACATTTCCTCATCAAGATCTAGAAGTTCATCAGAACTTATCCTTTTACCAGCAGCAGAACTTATTCTTTTCCCAGTATCAGAACTTGTTCTGTGACTAGCTTGTCTTGATGTAAACCTTCTACCTTGACTATGACCACCACCCATTCCAGAGTTTCCTTGGTCATCTTTTCCATCATCCTTTCCTTGCAGTGACTTGTTGGTTTTGCATTTGGACTTAATTACCTTCTCCCCCTTTTTGGCATCAGCAGGTAATAAAAGAGAGATAAGTAGTTCCACTGAGGTCTGGATTTCAGTAAGTTGCGATTGCTGAGAAGCTTGATTTGTCAGAATTTGATCAATCTGAGCTTGTTGCTTCTCTTGAGTTTTCTCAATATAAGCAACCCTGTCAATGGTAGGTTGGAAGAACTTTTTCTTATCAAGTTTCTAAACTTGTTCCTGTTTAATAAAGTTCTCCTGAATCTTGTGTAGCTCTGCATGAGTGTTGAAATGAAGACCTTGTAGATGTTTAGTACTCAATGCAGTGACTCTAAGCTGGATTTTAAAATCATCAGAATGTAACATTTCATCAGCTTTAGTCAAGTGCTCAGCAAGATGTAAAGCATTTGGAACACATGAAATTGAGTTCCATTCCTTAGTCCACTCCTGACCTGCAGGAGTTTCACTCCAAGGTACTGGTGCATCCCTGATAACAAACTCCTTTAGCAGTTCAGACTTAGGAGGAGTATGTCCTGAAGGACCTGCTTCATCAGCATCTACAGTTGTAGCAGCTTCACCAGTATCTCCAACATTTGCAGCATCAGAACTTAAAGAATCAGTATCTTCTGATAAGACAACTGTATGAGTAGCAATGGAGGCTTCAACATCCTCTAATTGCTGATCTGATACTAAGTTCTGATCAACAGCCATATCCTGATGCTCACCTAAAATCTGATCATCATCTTGATGCAGAGAAGGTGTTAGTGATAACTCAGGAGTTTGAACAGCATCAGTAACAGGTGTTGTGGAAGGATTATTTGTTGTTGGAGCTTCTAAGAAAAGTATTTCAGGCACAACCAAGTTCTGAATATCAATTTCAGCACTTGTGCCTGGATCAACAAGAGATATAGAAGGTGAATTAGCCTTGTCAGATACAGGTTCCTGAGATGGAGTTGATGGAGAAGAAGTGACTGGAGCAAATTCCTTGTCTTGTGAGATCAGAGATTCCTGATCCCCTTCCTTAGCTGCTTCCTCCTCATCATCTGAAACTGGCCTCTGTGCCCTCTGTTTCTTGTACTTCCTTGTTGATTTGGATTCCTTGGGAGTTGCAGGAACCGTCATACGTCTAAGCCTCTTGAGAAGCCTAGAACCCCCAATTGCAGAATCCTTCTGAGAAGTTGCCTTCTCAGCTTCATCTATCATAGGTTCTGAATAGGGAATCTGATCCTCAGAATCTGATTCATCTCTCAAAGTAATCCTCCTCTTCTTCTGAGATGTTTGAGGAACAGTCTTTGTTCTCTTTGGCTTAGAGGATGTAGGCTTCACAGTAGGTGCTGAAAAAGAAGATTGAGCAGTCTCACTATGTGCAAGAAGATCTTGCACAAAATGCAATTCAGATGGAGCTTCAGCATGATCAAGAATTGCAGCATAGTTGTTTGGAACAAACTTTGCTCCATCAATGATTAAATCCTTTGGTGCCATGTGAAAAAATATTGAAATTCAAGTATGCCTATTAGGTGTGTGAGATAATGTCTGTATGAAAAACCAACGTGAGAAAGAATGAGAAAGAGAGTAAAAGTAAGAAGAGAGATAAAGTATAAAGAAAGTAAAAGATTAAAGAAATCTTCTCTCTGTTGTTCTTATACTCGAAGAAAAATGTTACCGTTGGACACCTGTCAGACATGCAGTAATAACGGATAGTTACTGGGCTCGAGAAAACAGGAATGATTACTTATCCAGTTGCCTTAATTCAAGGAAAAACCATTTCAGTTATCAAGAGACACAGGTTTAATTCAAAATTGAAACCGTTAGCACTGATTGAATTGTTTTTCACTGCAACATTAATATTCTGAAAATGAATCATGTTAAAAATGACCGAGATAATTTCGATGAATAAGTGCTGACAAAGAATCAGAACTTAAATAAAGACAAAATTTAAATGGTCATCAGAATATCAAGCAGGATTTAACAACACAGATAAAATAACTCAGAGACAAAATCTTGAAGTAAAAACAGTTTTCATTAATATATCAAGTCAATACATATATGAAATAGAAATTACATCAATACAAGATTTTCCCTAAGCTTCTAATCCTAACGTCAACAGCTTTAGTCCTAGCTAAGAAGCCTGACAAAGCTGAGGATGAGGAAGAACAGGAAGAAGACGAGATTAAGTCATCCTCCTCTTCCTATCTTCGACAAACAAGATAGCGAGTCGAATGATTCGCTCTTGCTGACGGATAGCTTCCCGCCTTTCCTCCTCCAGGCGCTCCAGATGGCGATGGTAATCCATCTCGAAGAATAGAAGGTGAGCCAGCACCTCCTGTGGGACAGAGTCCCAGATCTCCTCAGGAATGGCTGTTATATGCCACTCCTGCTGCCACTCGGCACAACTGAGCTCCATTGTGAAGGTTTGTGTGTTCAAAAACATGTTGTATCGAACCATTGTGTTTTTGACAGAAGAAGGAGGATAAGTGTGTGAGAAGAATGTGATGGAAAGACTGATGTGAAGTGGTTGCATATATAGGCAAGAGAATGCCAAGAGACACAAAGATATTGAATGCAGACAGGTAGAATTAATTCTACCTCGTCTCCCTAGACCTTGAAAAAGAATAACAGTCATTGGAAAAGGAATGTGCACATGTAACAAGAGTGATCTGTTCAAGGACGAGTGCCATTATGTTTTAACCATAGACTATTAATCTTCCACTTCAACATTTCGAAATTAATCTGAGACTGTTACCAAATTTTACTCACAGATAAGTCAAGTAAAGGGTTAGACTGAAAAATCAGAACTTAGACCTATACCAGAACTTAACAGTCATCAGAACATAATGTCTTAACTCGAACAAGGAATATCTATCTTAGTAAATACTCATACAAGTTCGTAGTTATGAACGTCAGAACTTAATCATCAGAACGTGTAACTAGAACTTGTCCTCAGAATTTGTGCAAAAGTGACACAATGACTGTTGATCTAAAATAACATAGACCACCACATAAATTTCATCATTCATATGGAGTGATGTGTGTGTGCATTAAGCTAAATAACAGACAAAGAGTAAAGTCTGATCTACTTCAGTACATCTTAGAAATAAGTCATAATTAAAATTTTGCTAAAGAGCTGCCATTATCCTGAAACCTACTGATAAATGAGTTCATGCATGAGTTCACCTCTACTGTTTTTGTGCTAATTTTATGCATCTTTTGAAATTCTATTTTACAGAGGCTTCTCAGTGTAAGTGAGTCACGACTGTTTATCAGAATTTATGCTATTATCAGAGTATTTCTCCAGTATTCATAGAGTGTGAAAAGTCACCAAGAAAATATTTTGCTTTTCTAATACATATTTACTTAATACCAGCAATGCACTTGGGTCGTCCCTTTCACATTTTTACTCTAGATCTCAAAGGAGTACCTGATATTATTCTTTGATTATTGTTCTTCTTCTTTTGATAAGTGAGGTTTATCAGCACTTAGTACATTCAGCAGTTTTACTAGAATCAGAACTTAAACAGATGAGTAGCATTATTCTAATTTGTGACTTAGTAATAAGATATACAAAGTAAACTTAACTAAGCTCAGTTATCAGAATTTGCTTGTGTCATAAGATTTCCACATAAATAATTACTTCTTTCATGGGATCATTTGTTTATTGAAGACTAGTAGGTCAGTCTCTAGCACAGTTATCCTCATAGGATAGAATAGTTACTGAAACAGACATATCACTTATCAGAGTTTAGAAACATATATCAGACAACAGTCAGTACTTAACGACATTTATCAATTAATGCACAGAATATACAAAGAGATTAATTCTGTAAATACTGATCATAAAGTCTGATAACATAGAACAAGTTTAAGCAGATTTAGAGAAAGAACCTGAAATCATTCCAAGTTCATTTACCAATTTTGAAAAGGTAGCTTCACACAGTGGTTTTGTGAAGATATCTGCTACTTGTTGATCTGTGGGAACAAAATGCAATTCCACTGTACCTTCATCCACATGTTCCCTGATGAAATGGTACCTGATGCTGATGTGCTTTGTCATAGAGTGTTGAACTGGATTACCTGTCATAGCAATAGCACTTTGATTATCACAGTAAATAGGGATTTTGAAATACGTTAACCCATAATCTAGTAACTGATTCTTCATCCAGAGAATCTGTGCACAGCAGCTTCCTGCAGCAATATACTCTGCTTCTGCAGTTGATGTGGAAATTGACTTTTGTTTCTTGCTATACCAAGAAACCAACCTGCCTCCAAGAAATTGGCAGCTACCACTTGTGCTTTTCCTGTCAATTTTGCAACCTGCAAAATCTGCATCTGAGTAACCTATTAATTTAAAATCTGATTCTCTAGGATACCATAATCCTAGATCAGCTGTTCCTTTAAGATACTTAAAGATTCTTTTTACAGCTGTTAAGTGAGGTTCTCTTGGATCTGCTTGAAATCTTGCACAAAGACAGGTAGCAAACATGATATCTGGTCTACTAGCAGTTAGATAGAGAAGTGAGCCAATCATACCTCTGTAATCAGTAATATCTACTGAATTACCAGTATCCTTATCCAGTTTTGTTGCAGTGGCCATGGGAGTGGATGCACTTGAACAGTCTTGCATTCCAAATTTTTTCAGCAAGTTTCTGGTGTACTTAGATTGACAAATAAAAGTTCCTTCTTCACTCTGCTTGACTTGAAGGCCCAGAAAATAACTAAGTTCTCCCATCATACTCATCTGATATCTTGACTGCATTAGGTTGGCAAACTTTTTGCAAAGTTTGTCATTTGGAGACCCAAAAATAATATCATCAACATAAATCTGGATCAAAAGTAAGTCCTTGCCATGGTTGAGATAGAACAATGTTTTGTCAATAGTTCCTCTGTTGAATCCACTTTCCAGAAGAAACTGAGCTAAAGTCTCATACCATGCTCTAGGAGCTTGCTTAAGTCCATAAAGTGCTTTATCAAGCCTGTAGACATAATCTGGATGTTTGGAATCTACAAAGCCTGGAGGTTGTTCAACATATACTTCCTCTTCCAATTCTCCATTGAGAAAAGCACTTTTCACATCCATTTGAAAGACAGTAAACTTTTTGTGAGCAGCATAAGCCATGAATATCCTTATGGCTTCTAACCTAGCAACTGGAGCAAATGTTTCATCATAGTCAATTCCCTCCTGTTGAGAATATCCTTTTGCAACCAGCCTTGCCTTGTTCCTTACAATTATGCCATCACTGTCAGTTTTGTTTCTGAATACCCACTTTGTACCAACAACCGATCTATTCTTGGGTCTTGGCACTAAGGTCCAGACTTTGTTTCTTTCAAATTCATTCAACTCTTCCTGCATTGCTTGCACCCAATCAGCATCTTGAAGAGCTTCTTCCACTTTCTTTGGCTCAGACTGAGAGAGAAAAGAATTGTAAAGACATTCATTCGAAGTACCTGTTCTAGTTCTGACACCTGCCTCAGGATTTCCAATTATTAAATCAGGTGTATGTGATTTTTTCCACTTCCTTGCAGATGGAAGATTTTCTCTAGAACTGGATGCTCCCCCATGATTCATGCTGTCTTCGGTTTCATTTTCTGATGCTCCCCCTGAAACTATGCTCTCTGAGTTGGATCCTTCAGTATTTAGATTTTCAGTACTTGGCTTATCAGAACTTGACGAATCAGAATTTGAAGAGCCAGATGTATGTTCTGATGCTTCTTGAGATGTGATAATATCTTGAGTATGCTCCCCCTGCATTGGTGCATCTTCCTTTGACGTAGTCACCACAGTTTCAATAACATCAGAGTTTAATCCATCAGAATTTACAGTATCAGGACTTAGACTGTCAGGACTTGAGGTATCAGAATATGAATCTTCATTTTCAAATCTCAGCTTATCATGATCAATGCAATCTTCAAGTCCAGTGATCTTCTTGTCATCAAAAGAGACATTGATAGATTCCATGACCACTTTTGTTCTCAAATTATAGACTCTGAAGGCTTTTGTAGAAAGTGGATATCCTACAAAGATTCCCTCATCAGCTTTTAGATCAAACTTGGATAGCTGTTCAGGATGAGTCTTGAGAACAAAACACTTACATCCAAATACATGAAAGTATTTGAGATTTGGCTTTTTGTTCTTCACCATCTCATATGGTGTTTTTCCATGCTTGTTAATGAGTGTTGCATTTTGAGTAAAACAAGCAGTCTGCACAGCTTCAGCCCAGAAATAGGTTGGAAGCTTTGCTTCTTCAAGCATTGTTCGTGCAGCTTCAATTAGAGTTCTATTCTTCCTTTCAACAACTCCATTTTGCTGTGGAGTTCCAGGAGCAGAAAATTCCTGCTTTATTCCATGATTTTTGCAGAACTCTTCCATTATCAAATTCTTGAATTCAGTGCCATTATCACTCCTCAAAATTTTCACAGAATCTTTGATCAATTTATCCAGATGTTTGACATGATCAATCAGGATAGATGCAGTTTCACTTTTTGTGTGCAAGAAATACACCCATGTGTATTTGGTGAACTCATCTACTATGACCAACGCATATTTCTTCTTTGCAATAGACATGACATTCACTGGACCAAATAGATCAACATGAAGTAGATAATAAGGCTCAAGAATTGATGATTCAGTCTTGCTCTTGAACGAAGATTTTCTTTGTTTAGCCTTCTGACATGAGTCACAAAGACCATCAGGAACAAACACTGATTTTGGCAGTCCTCTCACAAGATCTTTCTTGATCAGTTCATTTATCTTGTTGAAGTTTAAATGAGAGAGTTTCTTGTGCCAATTCCAGCTTTCTTCAGTTGAGGCTCTACTCACTAAACAGATTGCAGAACCATCAGAACTTGTTGAAAGCTTAGCTTCATAAATGTTACCACGCCTGAATCCCTTCAGAACAATTTTTCCTTTAGATTTACTAACTATTTCACAATGTTCTGCAAAGAAATCAACATGATAACCTCTGTCACAGATTTGACTTATACTCAGTAAGTTGTGTTTAAGTCCTGAGACCAGAGCTACATCTTTAATAATGACATTCCCAAGATTGATATTGCCATATCCCAAAGTTTTTCCAATGTTGCCATCTCCATAAGAAACACTTGGGCCAGCTTTCTCCACAAAGTCTGATAGCAGGGCCTTATTTCCAGTCATATGTCCTGAACATCCACTGTCCAGAACTAAAATATTTTTCCTGTTGCCCTGCAATCAAAAAGACCACTAATTATTAGTTTTAAGGACCCAGACTTGCTTGGATCCTTTGGCCTTTTTAGGTTTGTTAACATTTGCAGCGGATTTAACATCAGATTTTATGTTAACAGTTTTCTTATCAGAACTTATACTAGAAGGAACAACAGAAACTTTCTTTAAAGAAGGTTTTATTTGATAATAATCATAGTACAAACTATGATATTCCTTACAAGTATAAATGGAATGCCATAAACTACCATAATGAAAACAAGGATTTTGTGGTTTGTATCTAACAGACTGACTCTTAACTCCTGACTTTGTAGATAAGGAGTTAATATTCTTATTCTTCCTGCAAAAAGAAGCCAGATGGTTAGAACTTCCACAGTTATGACATGCTTTCCTAGGAGTATCAGGAACAGATTTATAGTTATTGCTTTTATTCACACCTTCCTTTCCATTCCTGTTTTTCCTAGGTGATTTTACCTTGTTTGCATTCTTAACATCTTTCAGCTTATGCTTAAGCTGCTTCTTTGTCATTAAGCCTATGTTAACTTCAGCTGTCTTTTCCTGTTTTAGTTTGTCAGAAGCTAATTCCTTTTTAACTTCTGATTTCTCATTTTCGGATTTTTCAGTTACAAACTTAACAGGTTTTAACTTCGGCTTTTGCTTATCAACAGGCTTAATTTCTACAGTTCCTTTTTTATTTTCTCCATAGCCTAAGCCCTCTTTCCAGTTTCCACTGCTTAGCAAATTTTGAGTTGTTTTGCCAGAGTTAGTCCAAGTTCTGATAATCTCTCTCTCCTTTTCTAACTCAGTTTTTAGAGATTCATTCATTTTTAGCACTTCATCCCTAACATAAAAAGCATCATCTCTATCTTGCTGAGTTTGATGAAACATGACTAACTCTTTTTCTAAGAAATCATTTCTTTTCCTAAAAGCAAGATTTTCAGAAGTTAATCTTTCACATGTTAAAGTTTGATCTCTATAACTAACAAACATGGTTTTAAGATATCTTCTCAACTCATTAATATCATCAGTATGAAAAGCATAAGTAGTCTGAGGTACCTTTGTTTCAGCAGCTTCAGAACTGCTCTCAGAACTTGATTTATCAGCATTTGCCATCAATGCATAGTTCTCCTCACTTTCAGAGTCTGAGGTGTCTGTCCAGCTTTTCTGCTTTGTGACAAGAGCTTTGCCTTTGTCATTCTTGGTCTTCTTGCAATCAGGAGATATGTGGCCTTTCTCACCACAATTATAACATTTAACATTAGTGTAATCTCCTCTGTCAGACTTTCCTCCTCTTCCTTCAGATCTTCTGAAATTCTTCTTATCAGAACTTATGCCTTTCCTGGAAAACTTCTTTCCCTTCCTGAACTTCCTGTATGCAATCTTTGTGATTTCTTTCACCATAAGAGCACACAGCTTCATCATCTCCTCATCAGCATCAGTTTCAGGCAAGCTTTCAGAATCTGAGGCATCATCACTCTCAGAACTTGATGACTCAGTATCAGATTTTATGATAAGAGCTTTACCCTTATCTTTCTTTGAGGAAGGTGGTTTGGGGGATTCCTCTTCAACCTTGAGAGCAACTGTCCTTGACTTTCCTCCTTTCCTCTTGCTTCTTTGTTCCATCTCAAGTTCATGAGTCTTGAGCATTCCATAGATTTCATCAAGAGTTGTTTCATCAAGATTGTAGTTGTCTCTTATTGTTGTTGCCTTCAAATCCCAACATTCAGGAAGAGCTAACAGGAATTTGAGGTTTGTATCTTCAAGATCATACTCCTTATTTACTAATGACAAGTCATTCAAGAGTTTGACAAATCTATCATATACATCAGTCAATGACTCATTAGTCCTAGAGTCAAAGTGTTCATACTCTTGAGTGAGTATTGTCTTCCTGTTCTTCTTAACTGTTTCAGTTCCTTGACACCTTGTCTCCAGTGCATCCCATATCTCCTTAGCAGTCTTGCAGTTGATTACCCTGTTTGACATTACATTATCAATGGCACTATGCAATAAGTGACGTACCTTTGCATCCTTAGCAATAGATGCTATATCTTCAGCAGTGTAATCATTCTTTTCCTTTGGTACGGTCATTGCTGCTTCACCTGCAACTACAACAGCGAGCTTGGTAGGTTTGTGAGGCCCTTCCTTGATTCTATCAAGGTATTCTGGATCTGTTGCTTCCAGAAACATGGTCATCCTTACCTTCCATATGGGATATTCAGATGGTCTCAATATGGGAACTCTGATAGTCTCATATCGACTCTGAGTTGATGTCTTTGATGATTCCTCAGTTTTGGTAGGCTTAGTTGGAGTTTCTGTGTCAGACATGATTGTGTTTGGATCTTTAACTGTATGTGTGTTAACAGATAGCTCTGATACCACTTGTTAGGTCACACTTTCACTGTAGAGGGGGTGAATACAGTGTTTATTACAATCAAATCAAACTTCAAGAACTTATGTAACAGAAAACAAACTTTATTTAAACAATAAACTCTGTTACAATCTGGAACTGTTATCTCTCAGTGATGAACAAAATATCACGAGAGCTGCTAGGGTTATAATAAATAATATTCTCGATAATGATAACACTTATAGTGTAAACCCTATGTCTGTGTTTATATACTACACAGTTACAAGATAATCGCTAATTGATATGGAATATAATTCTGCTTCCTAAAATATATCAATCAGATATCTTCTATTCCAAGTATTCCATTCTTCACGGAATTCCTTCTTCATGCATATCTCTTCTTATGTTTATCTTGATCTTCTTAACTTTAATCAGCTACTGTCCTTATCTGATCGTCCTTCAGCACTTAAGTTCTGATATCTATCTCCTGATAACATAAGTACTGATATCCCTTAAGTTCTGACTTCCAGTATAAGTACTGATCAGTTAAGTACTGATTTGTTCTGTTCAAATAAGATCTGAAATCTAAACATAAAATATATTAGCCATGACATTATCAAATATATCTAACATATGATATTCATATTGAACACAGAGACACATTTAGAATTGTAACTTTTTGTTTCGAATAATTAGGCTTATATATAATGGGCAGCTGTTTTAACAAATTTTGAAAGGAGTTAGAATTGAAACCAGAATTGGGACAAAAAATTATAAGTCTTTATCGCTTAATATTATGACAAATGTTTATTGTTTGGAATATTGAAGATATTGTATATGCAACACATGTTGAACTATCCAAATTTATGCAAAATGATTGAATACCAACGGAATATAACCAGAACAACCTCAAAGTTACTGATATTGTTCCAGTGGCAAACTAGGCAAAACTCAACAACTTCAACATGAGAATAGCTTTTGCATTTTGCTAGTTTACTGCTACTTAATCATTAGAATTTCCCCATATCCACAACTTATTGCTTATTGTGGGTACTCATGATCAGACTATAGTCTACATCATCCTTGCCAGAAAACCTATTCTCTCAATGCCATATTTTGGTCGGTGTTCATTCCAATTTTTATAATGCAAGGCACCAACCGAAAGTATATTCCACTCCTCGTATAAAACTGCACGCTTCATCAATCCAACTTGAATCAATGCCTCTTTGTTCTGAGTTCTCCATCTTCTCAACTCTTTGCAACTTGGTCTAGTGCATTCAAGTGGTCACTCCCATAGCTTAAAAGTCTTGGCCTTTTTCAACTCCACGGATCGTGGCCGCCTTCACTCTATCAACCCTTAAATCTCTAGCCTATTACTCACAAAAACTCTTGGGTTAAAGTCCGAGCTTGTGATGATCTCATCATCCCCACAGCCTAGTATAAAGACAAACTTTTAGACTGATTACTTCATGCAACATTCGTTGCTATAACACCTATCGGATCACCTAACTGAAAAACTATACTCATTAATCACCATGAAAGTTCTTTGGATTTTATTCCTTGTACTAAACATTTTCTTCATCTTTTATGAAACTTCAGTTGAGTGCAGGTTTCTTGACTTTTTCACAGAAGACCCAAGTTTCCGAAAACTGTCTGAAATTTCACAATCACCGTCTCCTGCACCTGAGGCAGCTATAGCTTATTTTGATTCCACGTCCATTCCTCGTGCTACTCTTGATGTAGTTTCCTTTGGTGCTGTTGGAGATGGTGTGACAGACGATACACAAGCATTTAAGACGGCATGGGATGCTGCTTGCCAGATTGAATCAGCAATCCTTCTGGTTCCTAAACATTACATATTCATGATACAGTCTACTATATTTACAGGGCCTTGTAAAAGTGGCCTCACATTTCAGGTAATACAGAATTCTCTTGATGTCTAATAAACAGTTGAAAATGCGTATAACGATTAAAACTTTGAAAAAAAATGCTTCATGTTGCAGATTGATGGAACTATGATTCCACCGGATGGACCGGATTCATGGCCAAAGGCTAATAGCAGAAGACAATGGCTGGTTTTCTATAGAATTAATGATTTATCATTGCAAGGTAGTGGAGTCATAGATGGGAGAGGAGAGAAATGGTGGGATCTACCTTGCAAACCACACAAAGTATGCGAATTCTACCACTCCCTTGCTCTTTACATCCTCATTACATATAGTATATCCTTTACTTACTTTATATAATATAATTCCCCTAACATTAATAAATCAATTCACAGGGAGTAAATGGAACAACTCTACCTGGCCCTTGTGATAGTCCTGTTGTAAGTGCTAATACATTAATACTTTACTACACTCTGTAGTGCTTCTCTATATACAAACTTCTATTCTTCTTATGACTTGTTGAATATTCATTCACACAGGCTTTGAGGTTCTTTATGAGCTCCAATTTGACAGTAAAAGGGCTCAAAATCAAGAACAGCCCTCAATTTCATTTCAGATTTGACAAATGCCAAGATGTTCATGTAGATTCCCTTTATATAAAATCGCCTGCATTAAGTCCCAACACCGATGGGATTCACATAGAAAATTCCATCAATGTGAAGATATACAACTCAGTGGTTTATAATGGTGATGATTGTGTGTCTATTGGAGCTGGTTCTCATGATGTAGATATAAGGAACATAACATGTGGCCCTAGCCATGGCATAAGGCACTGCATCTTTCTCTAACCCTGCTTTACCTCTGTTCTACTTGAAAAAAAAACATTTCAATTCATAAGTTGTTTTGTATCCAAATATGCAGCATTGGCAGTCTTGGAATACGCAATTCACGAGCTTGTGTATCAAACATAGCCGTTACAGATTCAGTCATCAAGTACTCGACTAACGGGGTGAGGATCAAAACATGGCAAGGTGGTTCAGGATCAGTATCTAAGGTCACCTTCAAAAACATTCACATGGACACGGTCCGAAATCCTATAATTATTGATCAATACTACTGTGAAACAAAAGGATGTGCTAACCAAACATCTGCAGTGTACATTAGTGACATAGTGTATAAAAGTATCAAGGGTACTTATGATGTGAGAAGTCCTCCAATGCATTTGGCATGCAGCAACAGTTTACCATGCACCAACCTCACACTTTCTGATGTCAAATTGTTTCCTGCTCAAGGACAAAAGTTGTTGCAACCATTTTGCTGGAATGCTTACGGAGACCTAGAGACACTTATAGTCCCACCCATTTACTGCTTGATGGAGGGAAATCCCCTGGCTTTACTTGAAAACACTGTTAATCTCTGTTGAAACATGTATGGTAGAATATAGTATAGTGTATTATATACATAAGAATACACAAATCAGATCTTGCTCTAGAAGCGGGATATATTAAGTACGTTTGGTTTGATCAAGTGTTGTAGACCGTGGCACACCCTCAATCTATAGTATGGGGGAAAAGACTAGTTGTATAGTTGTGAAACTTGGTTTCACCTTCACAGGAAAAAACTGAAGGACTGTAACCTTCTGGTCATGTGCAAAACGTAAAAAGTATACTTTCTAAGAGGGCTTGGCTTTTGTTACACGGATAAATAGATAATGCCTCTTGGCTTGTTTTGATAGTGATATACAAAGTTACTATTTATATACTGAAGCAAGTTGAAAAATCACCAAAACTAGGAGGAAGAAATTGCATTTGTAAGATAATTGTGTTTAATATATATCATGTAGGTTAAACATCAATAGGTTAATTTTGCTTTTAAGATAATTGTAGAACCTCCAGCACTGCCACAAAAAACCTGTATAAGTTGTAAATCTACCCTGAACATCTTACAAACTACACTCTGGAATACAGGAACCAAGTAGTACAAGGTACACCTGTTTTAGAAAGTTTACCTAGAAAAAGACAGACATTCAAAAACACCATAAGGGCATACCTCGTTTGTAACCATCTTCATTGAGGGTTGTCATAATTCCATCATCTAGAGAAACAGTTGAACTAGATTCGAAAACTTTGTTTTGTTTCCCTCTAAAGTCAAAACCTTTATTCCGTTGGATTTATATTCGAGATATATAGTTGAAATCACAATTTCTGCTAGCGAAGGACAAGGAGATATATAACATCGACGTTAACTAGAAATGCAGGAGAATACCCGAGTACATGAACAGGCTTGATAATAAGGTTTGTCACAAATACCGTCCTACATAAACTAATATACATCATATATATAACCAAACCACACAAAAACACAATTTTCACATACGCGCGATTGCTTATTAAAACGCCAAATCAGCACATCCATTCCGCAGATAACATATGTTACAGGAAACTGTGCTACCAGAGTTTAGAATTTCCAGATACATTAAAATAACAATTGGAGGACCTCCAGCATGGAAGCAACAAATTACATACATTGGACAATTAGTCAAACCAGGCAAATTTCCTTCAATGAGGCAGCAATTTGCATCCAGTGCATATGGTAGATTTAAAGAAGCAAGTACATCTGACAAGGTTGAAGTAAATTGCGTACATTGGATGAGTAATTTATGACGCAATTACCTTTAAAGATGATGCAGTGCACTGCATGCAGTGGAAACTTAATTTGTAGAGCCAAGTACCTCCAATAAGGAGGCAGAAAATTGCATTTGAGTTTCCTCATCTATGGTTGAGAAGGATGGAACGTGCACAAAGAGTGATAAAATTCCATTCTGCTCCGCAAAACGCAAGGAATGATAGTAAACATAGTTGCAAACAAACCGCCCAGCATCATCGGAGGTCATGACCTCGAAACCCATCTTTGCCAAGGAATACGCTATCTCTTCGACTGGAAGAGAAGTCTGAAACGATATAAGCACAAATGTTCAATGAGTAATAATGCTTAAAAAAGATTACACTCAAAATTAAATATAAAGGTTCGGATATCCGAACATTACTTGTCACAAACAACAGGCAAGATAATAAAGTGCAAATAAGATGCATTCCTATCAGGCCCTGAACTCTGCTGTTGCACCAGCCATAAGGGAGTCCTGTTTCAGGAATATACAGCGCATAACATAGACAAGAGATCACTCAAAGAGGTCAACGGATTCAATTATGGTGACAGCATTATCTTAAAGGAACAAGTGCAGTGCAGAAGCCAAGTAACATATTCGCATCCAGTTATTTTTTCTCTTAAATCGCTCCTGTTTCACCTTTTCCTATTCTTCATTCTAAATTTTAAGAAATACATGCAGGCACGATATATGTAAAGTATATTTTTACTATAGTATATTGTCTGTCACTACATTTAATAGGATATAACTAACGGGATGAGCAACTACTACCCATAATTAAAGTAACATCCTTAGATGGGCGGAACTCACCGAGATCAATCATAAAGCCAGCTACCCATAGTCAGTGCAAATGAAAATACTGTAGAAAACAGATCCTTCATTTCTACTATTATATCAAAAATATCAATTAGGCACGCACGAGGATTTATTACTAGGCCTGATGGTTTTAGATGTATGTCAGAATATTGATCAATCAATCAAAGTATTATGTACATATTTATCAGGAATTCTAGGAGTATATGCGTCACAAGTATATATATTTTGAAGTTCAAGAAAATGGTGCAAATATGATATATAAATATGACTAAAAATACTTCAACTTTTTTCACTTCATTTGCTATTTTTTTTTTAAAAAAAGCTAAAGATATTTTAAATTTTGCAGTAAGCATGGAAGCTAAACCGTAACCCTTTTTCTTGGAAAGACTGGGATAACATATGTGAAACGACACAATGTTAAGCTTATCTAAAAATACGAAAGAACATGAAGGGGTATCAAGATAGTTTTCATTTCTACCTTTCTCGTTCTTGAAATTGCTCCGTCTGCTGGAACTATTGGAACTTTCTGCAAACAGTAACTTGCAAATATTACAATGGAGTTGTAAATAATTACAAGTAAAATTTACTCCGGGATAATCAATATCTAACCTGAGGCTTCCATCCCATTTCATCCGCACAACGAAATGTAGCTTCATTAAAGGCTTGATGTTCGATAGCAAACCTTGTTGCACCACTATTAACACCAAAGTGAACCTGTCATGCGTTTTTGTTTTAGGAAATTTCTTATGCAAGGGCAGGAAACTGGGAATACTATATTATTATGCAAAGTACAAATTTTTTAAGCTTAAAAATTTGGCTAATTACGCATTTCATGTCACAGTACTTGATGATTAGTGTGGACATATTTAACTAGATCTGGAAATTACAATTGAACCAACTAATAATAATGAAAGACATATTTCAAGACCAAATTTCACATATAAAATTAACAGTTTAGTTTTCTGCATACAGTATAGTGATGTTTTGATGACATGACACCTAGTGTCTAAAAATCAATCTCCAATCTGAAGTCGACGAGGAAATTCTACTCCTTAGGAGTAGACTGTAAGAAGTGCTTTCTCCGTTTTTCTAGTTATCCCATATTTCATACAGTAATTATTAACATCAAAGACGGTATTATTTCAGTGATATAGTTCATTATTTCAGGACTGGACAGGATTGAGCTTTGCATCTCAAGTGTACGTAATCAATTCTTAAAAAATGTTTGATATCTAAGGTTTTCAGGAGTGTGAAAACTAATGGATTGAATCAGATTCCTCCACTGCTTAAGCTAAAATAAAAGGTTGCAATTCCACAAACGAAGGAATGCAAAATTTTGGTGAACATCAATAAAGCCTTATTCAAGATAAATTGGCAAACATGATTTTTATCATGACAATTAGCCTCTCCAATAATTTTCAGTACTGTGTTATAAACCATTGTAGGATTATGAAGCATACAAACTGCGAGTATGCCTAATGCCATATAAAAATCTGACCTGAATGACATATAGTGTGAATGTTTTTCTCTGCAAATGCTAAAGGAAAAATATATACTGTATACATAATTTTATATGAGAACTTACCCAGATGATTTTCCCACTGTTTGATGAGTCTGAGTCTTTTCTGTTCAAAGCACTTTGCAGTGCCTGATATAAGGGAGTAATTGCTCCCTCACCAGCAGTCTCGAGGATACTACAACTCCCTAGGGTCACCCCCTTTGGTAAACCTTTAATTTTGACATACTCCTGTATATTATTGACAATCGTTTCAGTTGGATTCTCTGAAACACCATGAAATTTTTTAAACCCTGTCACATGTATTGTTACTGCTGGAGGCCCTTCTGACCCCATTAACTGGATACTTAAATGAACCCAAGAATCTCAAAGCATAAACTCTATAATAGCTGCAACAGCAACCATAAATGAGTGAAGAAACAAAATACAGAACAAGAAAAATGTCATAAGAACGAGAAGAAAAACTACTATATGACTAACTCGTAGTTAATGAACTGATCCAAGGAAACTAAGAAATGATAACTTAAGTACAAAAGCACTCAACTTTTGAAACACATAGTAACTTTAACTAGAAAGCATGTGTTAGTCGAAAATTATATTTTCAAGTAAACCTATCGACAATTGTGTCTGACAACAAATGAGGATTTCTGCATGAACATATAACATAACACATCCTACTGTTTACAGAACAAGAAATATGGTTGCATACGCAGCATGATCATGACTCGGACATTTCTAAATTCTAACAAAGGTACAAACTTGTAGTCAATGAACTGATATTTAATCAAAGGAAACTAAAAAATGATAACTTAGGTACAAAAGCACTCAACTTCTGGAACACAGATAGTAACTTTAACTAGAAAGCACGCGTTTTCATTCAAGAACAATATCATCAAGTAACCCTATTGGCAATCACGTCCAAAACTAATGTGGATTTCGGCATGAACACAAAACATAACGCAATTTACTGTTTACAGAACAGGAAACCTGTGATTCACATCCACAGCATTATCATGACATAGACATATCTAAATTGTAACAAAGATACAAATAGCCGAATAAAAGAACTCTCAAAAACCATATTACGATCATTTCGCTTCACAAAATTGTCTGGCCTACTAAGATCACAATATAATTTACAGTTCAATGATCACGAAAACAAGGCCAAGAACACAACAATTCTCAGTATGTTATAGTCAAAATCATATGTAACCTAAATATTTTAACAAGTATACTCCTTAATTCACTAAATTAAACTCAAAAACACAAAATTTAACATTACATCAAAGTCAACACAATCATGAATAAAGTAACCCACTTGACAAAACATCATCAAAAGATTCACAACCACATATATCATGACAATCAGTGAATAAAAATGAAATATGATCAAATTACAAGTAAACAAAAGTGACCCAGATGAAATTATTCATGTATAAACAAGTACAAAGACTGATCATAATTAATTGAACACATAATCAAAAAGCCCATCTATTTATTATCATCCAAACAATATCAAAATTACAAGAAAATGAAATTAAAAAAAAGTGAACTTTGTTTTTGTCAAAACCTGAAGAATGTAAAGATGAAAATGGATGGAGGCAGTGTGTGTGTTGTTATCTGTACAATACAAAAGTGAAGAGATGAAAGACTTTAAATTATTATTACGTGTAGAGTAGAATTTTGTAAACTCAACTACCAGGGATTATATGCGATTAGATAGGTAATCAAATGACATGTCATCAGTGGTTCACACGTGGCCCTGCGCCTGTTGGTGGCCTTTATGAAAAAAACAATATTATTTTTTTAAGGAAAATTTGAATATGCCCCCATTTTGTTATGTATGGCCTTTTTCAAATTTAAATTTATATATTTTAGGACTAGGATCTTGGTTGTAAAAATCGGTAATCGGTACTAATCGGTTTAGTTACCGATTAGGGATTAATTGGTAAATCGGAGGGATTAATCGGAAGAAAAATCGGATATATTTAAATATTTTAATAATATTTAAAATATTTACCTTATTTATTATGAAATATATAATTTAAAAATAATTTATAAATATTAATCGAATTTCAAAAAATATATCAGTTAAATATTTTTTAAGGATTAATCAGGAATTAATCGGTAATTTTTTTAAAAATCGGGGATTTTTAGAAAATATAGACCAAATAGTAAATACAATATTATAATTTGAGAGTTTTGGGTTTACTTATGGAAATTTAGGTTTAATTTCATTATATACATAAGAGTTAAATGTAATTTACATTCTCAAATTTTTCAAAAAAATAAATGTGTATCCAAATTATTGAAAAACTCAGCTTGCACCCATTAACTTAGACTTTCGCATTTAATACGCACTCGTTTTCAAAATTTCATAAATTGATCGGGGCAAATTGAAAATTGAGCAAAACAAATAATTAAAGTAGATTTCATATTTTTCAAATAATATTAAAAATTATTTTTTTATTATAAAACTATAAAATTATAAATTCAAAATTATAAAATTATTTTTCAATATAATTTAGAAAATATAAAATCTGCTTTGATTAAATTTGTTGCTGAATTTTCTATTTTACTCCAGCCCAATTTCATGAAATTTTGAAATGGGTGCGTATTAAATGCTAAAGTATAAATTAAGGGGTGTGCAATTTTTAATAGTTCTCATATATATTTAACTTTTGAAAAAAAGTTTGAGGGAATAAAGTGAATTTAAATCTATACATAAATCCATCTCAATATTAATATTAATGAGGAAAGAGGTGGCTCAAAATACGGCAACCATATCATTTTACATTTGTTATGTCTCTAATTTCAAATATGGTAACATGGCTGCTTTTCTTTTATTTTAATTAATAAAAAATTCATCTTTATTTGAGAAAGAGCTCAAACTGCTATATAATCAGTTGTCTGGCATATTTGGGGTACACGTCACTCATGTTTGAGTGTACGTTCATGTGACAAGTTAAGTTTTTTCTCATTTCTCTGTCATTGATTATTAATCTTTCCGTGTTCGATTCTAGTTTATTCGTATCATGGCGTCGTCTCAACAAAATTTGGAAGAAATGTATGCGAACTTATCATTGGAGGAGGAAGGAGGAGTGTTGTTTGAAGAGGAAGAAAGGGTCTGTCAACGGAGCACATACATCTTGATGGGTAAATTTTTGACTTAAAAAAACATCAATTTCAGGGCTATACAAAATATGATGACATCATTATGAAAATCCAAGGAAGGGATACAGATAAATGACTTGGGTAATCACAAATATTAGTTTGTGTTTTTTCATAGTCTGGATTTACAAAAGGTAGTAGATGGGGGTTTTGGAGTTTTGAACAAAGTCCATTAGTGTATCATTGTTTGGAAGCCACGGAAAATGCAAATCAGGTGCCGTTAAAAAAAATGGATATTTGGGTACAAGTTCATGACTTGCCATCTGGAATGGTGTCGGAGAAAATACTCGAAAGTATTGGGAGTCAGGTTGGGGAAGTAGTAAAAATGGATCCAACTAATGTAAATGGGATGTGGAAACAATATATGAGAATTCATATAGTTTTGAACATAGAAAAATCATTGAAAAGGAGAATAAAGTTAAAACGTGAAAATGGGAGTTGGAATTGGATAAACTTCAAATACGAGCGCTTGGGGACATTTCATTTTGTGTGTGGAAGGATCGGGCACTCGGATAGAGATTATGAAATTGTTTATGCCAATTCGGAGAAAACAGTTGAAAGAGCATATGGGGTATGGTTAAGGGCTCCAAGTAAGAATGCAAAGTTACAACAAATGAGATCAAAATGGCTGCGAAATGGTAAGGAAAGTGGTCAAAGTAGGTGGTCTGACGGTGGTGGAAAGACGGAATTTGGTGCTAGGGGGGAGGAATGACAGTAGCGAATTTCAAGGAGACATATGGAGTATAGGAGAAAATTTAGGAGGGGAGGATGTGATTCGATTTCGTCAACGTGAGTCAAGGGGGAAACAGAATATAGCTGAGATACACACTGTTGATGTGGGGCCCTCCAAACCCGGGTCGGAAGTTTGGGGTCCAAAATACACACACAATATATAAACCTGTATATGAAATATTATTTGCAATGACCCTGCTTTACACAACCATGGATCGCAACAGGTTAAAGTATGAAAATAAGCCACAACCTTAACTTTTATTACAACGTACCAAATCCAAACTAATTTAACTTACAACTGATAATGAAATTACTCGCACAATCTTGCTAACTCACTACCATACAAAGCTCTTGCTAGCCCGATTCAACTTAATCTAGAATCCTGGCTCGTACATTGTGTTGTGTATATGTTGTGTACTTGATGATTTCATGAACAAAACACCTTGGTAGATTTTACTTAGTGAAATTATGTAGCACTCGACGGATAAGGTTTATAGTCCCGACGGATGACTCAATATAGTCCCAACGGATGATGACTTATTATCCATCGAGTGAGTAACTTATGTAAGAATAATTTTGTAGCACATTTCTGCATACACCTTTGTATAGATTCTGTAGTAGCATATAAGTCATGTTGACTTTAACTAGATATGCAGAATAAGTTGATTAATTGTACATAGATGATGTCTTATAATTCTGCATAAATGAAATAAAGTCAAGTGCCAAACAGCTATCGACGGATGATTAACAAAGCCATCGACGGATGATCAATATAGCAGTCGACGGATGATCAACAAAGCCATCCACGGATGATCATAAACTCGACGGATGATCATGTACTCAACGAATAAAGAATTCAAATATCTGTTGACAGTGACAACACAGTCACATGCGTCGAGTGTATGCAAATGGAATATGGTAGCCTATTCAACTGGGTTTTCGAGAACAAAGGAGCATTGCCATTTCCATGCTATTATGAAGATATTCAAAGATGCTGGAATAGAGTAATGAAGTAGCATTGTAATAGACTAGATAGTTTTTGTTTTTATTATCTTGTCTCATTACTTTGTAATCTTGGTGATATATAAACCAAGAAGTAGCAACTAAGGAATTATCTAAGATACAAGCAGAGAAATATTTGTAAGCAGAATTCTTAACATTTCTCTGTATTCTTAGTTGTTCAATATTTGTAAGCAGCTGTGAGCATTTTGCACACAGAGTTCTCTCGATATATATTATATATCTCTAGTGAAATCATTCAAATCCACCAGAAAGTTTTTAAAGACTCTTGTTTTTAATTACTTGTGTTTTGATTCATTTAAGTTACTATCTTGCATTGTAGTAATCAATTCACACACACACACATATATATATATATATATTCGAGTTAGAACATTTTTATTTCAAGAAAAAGTTTCAAGAATTCCATTCAACCCCCATTCTATAATTCTTGTTATATTGTTAAGGGACTAACAATTGGTATCAGAGCAACCTCTTAACTTACAAAGAGTTTAAAGATCAAAACAATACAGCAAGATGAACAAGAAGGATGTTGGAGTCAAGATCCCTTTTCTGGATAAAGATAATTACCATCATTGGAAGGTAAAGATGCATCTTCATTTGCTTTCTCAAGATGAGGCCTATGTTGACTGCATAGAAAGAGGCCCTCATGTTCCAATGAGAGCTGCAACAGGAAACGAGCCATCAGTCCCCAAGCCAAGGCATGAATGGTCTGATCCTGATATTGAACAAGTCAGGAAGGATAAAAAGGCCATGAATATCCTGTTTAATGGAGTTGATTGTGATATGTTTGGCAACATTATCAACTGCAAAACTACCAAGGATGTTTGGGATACAATACAGATCATTTGTGATGGCACTGAGCAAGTTAGAGAAAATAAGATGCAGCTCCTGATTCAGCAATATGAGCATTTTCATAATGAAGAAAGTGAGTTACTCACTGACATTTTTAGTAGGTTTCAAAAACTACTAAATGCTCTAAAGTTGCATGGAAGAGTCTATCAGACAAAAGACTCCAATCTGAAATTCCTTAGATCTCTTCCAAAGAAATGGAAACCAATGACAGTCTCATTGAGAAACTCACAAGATTATAAGGAGTTTACTTTGGAGAGACTGTATGGCATCCTGAAAATATATGAGCTTGAAATAGAGCAAGATGAGAGGATGGAGAGAGGAAAGAAGAAAGGAGGGTCCATTGCACTAGTTGCTGAGTTAGAGAAAGAGAAGGAAGTGAAGATGGAAGTTGTTGAGTCAACTTCAAGGGTCTGTGAAAGCAAGGGCAATGGGCTTGCAGTAGAAAGTGAAGATTCTTTGAGCCAAGATGACATGGAAGACATTGATGAACATTTAGCATTTCTTTCCAGAAGATTTGCCAAGCTCAAGTTCAAAAGGAACTTTGGAGCAGCCAAGCCAAATAGAAACATGGTGGATAAATCAAAATTTAAATGTTTCAAATGTGGCTTGGCAGGGCACTTTGCCAGTGAGTGTAGGAAGTCAGATTCTAGCAAGAAAACGTTTGAGCCTGTGGATTATAAGCAAAAATACTTTGAGCTGCTCAAACAAAAGGAAAGGGCTTTCATAACACAATAAAATGACTGGGCAGCAGATGGTCTGGATGAAGATGAAGATGTCAGCTCTGTTAATCTAGCCCTAATGACCAAGTCTGATGAAATAGAAACAAGTTCTTCAAGTAATCAGGTAATTACTACCAACCTTGCACATTTATCTAAAGCTGAGTGTAATGATGTTATAAATGACATGTTTACAGAGTTATATCATTTGCGTGTTATATTTAAGTCTCTTAGTAAAGAAAATGCTAAAATCAAAGAAAACAATTTGTTTTTGAGTGAGAGAAATAATGTGCTTGAGTCTCAGTTCATTGATTTTGAAAAGTTAAGAATTGAGTGTAAGATTGCCAAGGAGGAATTAACTGAGTCCTTGAAGAAAGAAGAAATTTTGAAGATACAGCTCGAGCGTGAACAAGAGGTGATTAAGGCATGGAAAACATATAGGGATGTCCATGCTCAAATCACCAAAGTTCAAGGAATTGAGTCTTTCTGTGATGCAGCCTGGAAAAAGAACAAAGAGAAACTAGAACCAAATTTGGTGGATGGAGTGCTAACAGATGTAGACTCGACGGATGATGATGATCATCCGTCAGATAACAAAAAGTGTTATCCGTCGACTGATGAAAATCCTCATCCGTCGGATGTAAGCAAGCCCTTCAGTAAAGCCAAACTTGTTAAGTTAAATGAAAAGTATGGATCTGTTTCCAAGAACTTTGTTTCAGGAGAATCGAGTCAAGTTATGAAAGGGAAAAAAGGGTAATGTTGGTCACATGACTGTCAAACAGTTAAGTGACAGACTTGAAAAGATTGAGGTAAAAACATAGGCTAAAAAGAAAAATAATAAAAATGGTAAAGTAGGGATTAACAAACACAATAACTACACACCTGATAAATATGCTCCTAGAAAAATCTATGTCAAGTGTGGTAGTGTAAATCATCTGTCTGTTAATTGCAAATCTGCCATGCCTACTTCCATGTCCGTGCCACCTCACTTTTCTAACATGAATGCCATGCCTCCCATGCCTATGAATGTTATGTCTACACAGAATATGAATGCACAGTTTGCTAATATGCCATTTGCACCTAATCCTTATTATGCTACATTTAGTATGCCACAAATGCCATTTAGCATGCCTTACTGGAATAACATGTTTACTAATAGCATGTCATTCCCTGTTGATTATAATATGCATGATAATTCTGTTGCAATGAATGGTTTCAAAGGCCCAACTCAAATGACCAAGGATGAATCTGATATCCCCAAGTCAAATGAGATAAAGCCTAAGAAACATAAAAAGAAAGCTAACAAGGCAGGACCCAAGGAAACTTGGGTACCAAAATCAACTTGATTTGATTTTGATGTGTGCAGGGAAACAGAAAGAATCTTTGGTACTTGGATAGTGGTTGTTCAAGACACATGACTGGTGATTCTACCCTGCTCACAGAGTTTAAGGAGAGAGCTGGCCCAAGTATTACTTTTGGAGATGACAGCAAGGGTTATACTGTGGGATATGGCTTGATTTCAAAGGACAATGTCATCATTGAGGAGGTTGCCTTAGTGGATGGTCTCAAACACAACTAGTTGAGTATCAGCCAGCTTTGTGATAAAGGCAACTCAGTAACTTTCAACTCAGAAGCCTGTGTTGTGACTAATAAAAGGAGCAAAAAAGTGGTTCTAACTGGTGTGAGAAAAGGAAATGTGTACCTAGCTGATTTTAACTCATCTAATGCAGAATCTGTTACTTGTCTTCTCAGTAAAGCAAGTCAGGATGAAAGTTGGTTATGGCACAAGAAGCTATCCCATTTAAACTTCAAGACCATGAATGAGCTAGTAAAGAAAGAACTGGTTAGAGGCATTCCTCTAGTGGAGTTTTCTAAGGATGGATTGTGCGATGCCTGCCAAAAGGGGAAGTAGATTAAAGCATCATTCAGAAAGAAACTTGATTCAATAATTGAAGAATCTTTGCAACTGCTATACATGGATTTGTTTGGACCAGTCAATGTGTTGTCCATTTCAAGAAAAAGATTTGCCTAGTAATTGTAGATGATTTCTCAAAGTTCTCTTGGACATATTTCCTAAAGTCTAAAGATGAGGCTAGTAAAATCATCATCAATCACATAAGGCAAGTCAATAATCATCCTGATTTCAAGGTTAGAAGAATCAGGAGTGACAATGGAACTGAGTTCAAGAACTCTATCATGAGAGCATTTTGTGAGGAAAATGGGATTCTGCATGAGTTTTCAGCAGCAAGAACTCCACAACAGAATGTAGTAGTGGAAAGGAAGAACATATCACTTGTTGAAGCTGCAAGGACAATGCTTGAAGAATCTAAACTGCCAACATATTTCTGGGCTGAAGCTGTTAATACTGCATGCTACACTCAGAATATTTCTCTGGTTAATCAAGCAAGATGCATGACTCCCTATCAATTGTTCAAGAACAAGAAGCCAACTCTAAATTTTCTTCATGTCTTTGGCTGCAAATGCTATATTCTGAGAAATCAAACTGATCAAAATGGGAAGTTTGATGCTAAAGCAGATGAAGGAATTTTTATTGGATATGCTGTTGGTAAAGCATATAGAGTCTACAATCTAAGAACCAATATTGTTGTGGAATCAATACATGTTGTGTTTGATAATAAAAAGATTGAAGGACTTCAAGATGAAGATTATCATGAGAGCCTCAAATTCGACAATGTGGAGATGGTTAGTGATGGCAGTGATGATGAAAGTGATCAAGAAATAATATCTAAGGATAATGCAGAAAAATCTACTACCAATGAAGCACAAAACTCAACATCTGTCGAGTTGCATAATGCTTCATCCGTCGGGAGGCAATCTGCTTTATCCGTCGGGAGACAACCAGCTTCATCCATCGGTACTCAAAATTTACCATCCGTCGGGTTATCAAGAGAAGCTGGAAATCAAGATAGATCACCTATAGAAAGTTCCCCTTTCTCAAATCAAAGATCCACAAACTCAGGGGGAGTTTCTATCAATCAAAACTCAATCACACATCAAGACAACAATGAGGTCTCTTTATCTAGAGCTAATCTACCTCAACAAAGAAAATGGACAAAAGATCACCCCTTTGAGCTCATAATTGGTGATATATCTTCTAGAGTTCAAACAAGGAGAGCAACTCAAGAAGAATGTTTGTACAACAGCTTTCTTTCCAAGGAAGAACCAAAGAAGGTAAAAGAAGCTTTGTTGGATCCTGATTGGATTTTAGCTATGCAGGAGGAGCTAAACCAATTTGAAAGGAATAATGTATGGAAGCTGGTGCTCAAGCCTAAAGAAAAGAATTCAATAGATACCAAATGGGTATTTAGAAACAAGATGGATGAAAATGGCATAATAGTAGTAACAAAGATAGATTGGTTGCTAAGGGCTATTGTCAATAAGAAGGAATAGATTTTGATGAAACATTTGCTCCTGTTGCAAGACTTGAAGCCATCGGAATATTCTTAGCCTATGCAGCTCATGCCAATTTCAAGGTCTATCAAATGGATGTCAGAAGTGCCTTTCTGAATGGAGATTTGGAGGAGGAAGTCTATGTCAGTCAACCTCCTGGTTTTGAAGATCCAAATTTTCCAGAACATGTCTATTATCTTTTGAAAGCACTTTATGGACTGAAACAAGCACCTAGAGCCTGGTATGACACTTTATCAAAGTCCCTTTTGGAAAATCACTTCACAAGAGGTACTGTAGATAAAACTTTATTTTTCAGAAATGTTAATGGCTCTAGTATACTTGTTCAAATTTATGTAGATGATATTATTTTTGCCTCTACAGATGTGAAACTTTGCAAAAAGTTTGCCAAATTGATGCAAAGTAAGTATGAAATGAGTATGATGGGAGAACTGACTTACTTTCTTGGTTTACAAGTTAAGCAAGTTAGTGATGTAATATTCATTAGTCAAACTAAATACATTTTTGATCTATTAAAGAAGTTTGATCTAGTGGATTGCCCATCTGTAAAATTCTCATGGCCACTGTTAGTCCCTTAACAATATAGCAAGAATTACAGAAGGGGGGTTGAATGGAATTCTTGAACTTTTTCTTGAGATAAAAATATTCAACTCGATTATAGATATATTTGTTTTGATTAGCACAATGCGGAATATAAACTTTAATGAATCAAAACAAGAGTAATTAAAAACAAGAGTCTTTAAAAACTTTCTGGTGGATAAACAATTCCACCAGAGATATATTCAATATATCGAGAGGACTCTGTGTGCAGAAATGCTCACAACTGCTTATACAAAATAGAACTACTAAGAACACAGGAAATGCTAAAGATAGTGCTTACAAAGATTTCTCTGTGTTTGTTTCTTAGCTCTCTTAGTTGTTTTTTTATTTGCTACTCTCTTGGTTTATATATTACCAAGATTACAAAGTTAAAAGAACTGAATAAATATAAAATCTAACAGTCTTGATCTTTGCTGCTTTTCGTCCTCTATTACCCAGTTAATGGGCTTCCACAGTGTGTTTGTATCCAACTCAACGGCTGTGTGTCAGCTTTCACTGTTCAACTGATGTTTGAATCTTGATATGATCATCCGTCGACTTTCAGATCATCCGTCGATGACTTACTTGATCATCCATCGACTGCTATTTTAAACATCGGTTGATAGTCATTTGATCATCCGTCGAAACTTTGTTAATCATCCGTTGGTAGCTATTTTGGCACTTGACTTCATTTCACTTATACAAAATTATAAGACATTGCTTATGTACAGTTAATCAACCTATTCTGCATATCTAGTTAAAGTCAACATGACTTATATGCTACTACAGATTCTATACAAAGGTGCATACAACACTGTGCTACAAACTTATTATTACATAAGCTACTCACTCGATGGATAATAAGTTACTCATCCGTCGGGACTAAAATGAGTTATCCATCGGGACTATAATTCTTATCCGTCGAGTGCTACATTATTTCACTAAGTAAAATCTACTTAGATGTTTTGTTTAGGTAATCATCAAGTGCACAACATATTCACAACAATCTCCCCCAATTTATGTCTACTGGAATTGTAGCCATAAATTAAGAGATACTTGATGATAACAAAACATCCTAAACATATATCTTTAAAGATAAGTAGATAAAACTGAAAGTGCTTCAATTTAAACAAGATATACAAGGTTTGGCTCACAGTCAGTTCAAGATGCTCCTCTAGCCTGAGCAGATTTTTCTAGTTTCTTGAAGGTCTGGATCTTCTTCCAAGCTTTCTGTTGTTTTCTTCAATTTGATTCTGGAGCTGTCTGTGGAATTCTAATTCATCAGATTCTGAGAGATCTAACATTTCTTGCATTTCCAAGAGAGTCTCATTGCTAGAGATACTCAATTGGTCTTCTAATCTGAAGAATCTTCTCACACCCTTGTCATCCATGAATTCCATCAGCCAGTAGGGCCTTAGATGCACTCTTCTCCCTGTGTATGGGATGTTAAGAGTTTTGGGTAGTGCATCTTTGGCTCTAACACTCCTTAGCTCTTCAATCTTCTTCAATACTAATCTTCTTGCAGTTACATTAAACCCAAAGTTTTTCTTGAAGGATGAATAGACTTTGATCAACACAGCTTGGCTTTCTTGAAGTATCCTGTGAAGAGGCCACTGAATCTCCCTTCCTCCTTTGTACTTGAATACCAACCTTTCAGGTAGGTTTCTGTATGCATCAATTGCCCTTACCTCATCCAGCTCCTCCAGATAAAGGTTTAGGTCTGAGAATTCTTTGATGTCACACAAGTACAAGTAGTCTCCCTTGTTGATCTTGGGTTGAGCTTTGACTACTGCCTTGGATTTGAGAGGTGACAACTTCACTTTCTTGACTGCCCTTAATTTTGTCCTTCTTGGCTTGGTGAGAATTGGCAAGTTGGAGTCAGGAATTGGTAATTTATCCCACTCTATTGGCTCATCCTTTGGCACAATAGGCTCTCCATGTATGTTCCTGTAGGGGTCCACCACCCTTATGTCTTCAAATACCACAGAGGGCTTTGATGCTTGAGTTTCAGCTTTAGTGGATTCCATTGGAAATTGATCTTCCAATTCCTTGTTAACAATATCCAACTTTCTTTTTGTTCTTTTAGCCAGTTCTTTCTTTCTTGGAGATTTCTTCTGTTCTTCAATCTTCTTCTTTGATTCAGTAGCTTGAGTTGGTTGAGAGGGAATTTGTTGAGAAGAGTTCACAGCCTGTAGCTTGGTCAAGATAGCAAACTATTCTTTCTTTTGTTTAGACTTCTTTGCATCTAGAGCAGCTTGCCTCTTTTCCTGCTTCAATCTGGTTTTTTTTCTTCTTCCTTTGCATGAGAAAATTGTGGATGTCCAGCTACCACACAAATTTCCTTCCCATTTCTGAATATTTTTGCAATTCTCTTTCTTGAGGCCGAATCAGCTGGATCTTTGTAGAGGAGAATAGATCTTGACAGAAGCTTCTTTTCATCAGGCTTGGGTGTCTTATACACAGTATCCATAGGGTTCTTTAAAGATGACTTTGGATAGTTTGCCCTTGGTTTAAGAATTATCTCAGCCTTTGTAGTCTTGATGCAGGAAGATTGTCCTTTCTCCAGATAGTTCATGCTCATCTCATTCACATTGATTGGCTTGACATGAGAGTGATGGATGGCTGACTGATCTGGTTCCTTGACTAATTGAAACTTTTTCTGTATTTCCTCATCAATCTTTTTCCAGTTGATCAGAGTCAACTCTTCTTTATCAGCATCTTTCAAATTTACTGCTGCTGCATTTATAAGATCTATACCATCTGCAACTGGTGGCTTGGAGATAGTAATTGAAGGTACAATTACTTTGCTGATTTGAACTAAAATGTTCTCCCCCTCAGTTGGTCCTTTCTCCCCCTTACTTGATTCTCTCTCCCCCTTTTTGTTATCATCAAGTGGAGGAGTTAGGCCTTGTGCTTTAGCCAGTTGCATGAGAAGATTTGTCTGAGTCTGTTGATTTTGAAGAAGTAGAGCCACTGAATTCTCAATAACCTGAACTCTGGTCTCCAGCTTGGCTATCTTCTTGTCAGAATCTGATTCTCTTCTCAACCTTAGTAATAGATCATGCATGGTACCATATGGCATTATTGAATCCAGCTTCTCAGAGTTATATGTCTTTAAGTCAGCTATCTCCTTTTTCAATTCATCCACACCGAGATTCTGTCTTGAGTGTTGGATCTTCATTAAATGCAAAGAGTCTAGATGAGCTTTAAGAACAGCCTTGGTACCAGCATCTGAAGCTTCCTGAAGGGCTTGCTGAATAGCTGTTACTTGTTTTACCAAAGACACCTCAAATTGTCCTGGTGTAAATTCCTTTGCCCATGCCCATTCAGGTAAACTTAAAGCAGAACTTGGGCCTTCAGCTCCCCCTAAGTTCATGCTTCCATTCAAAGAACTAGAGTCATCATCATCAGAATTTACTCCAAATTCTTCAGATGGCTCTCCAGCTTGAGGAGGCATCCTGTTTACAGCAGCTTTATCTCTTTGAAGAGATTCTGTGGTGTGCACTAAGTGCAAAGTCTGCTCTGCCTCCACATTGCCCTGAGCAGCCAACAGTTGATAGGCTGAAACAGGGTGAGTAAAAGTGTCAGCATCCAAGAAAATATTATCAATTACAGCTTTGTAATGTTGCTGAAATTGTCTTTCCTTTTCAGCATCATCCACAATCATTGACTCACTAGCAATGGCTGGTTCCATCCTTATTTCTCCAGTACCTGCTATTCTCTCATGTTCTCTCTTTTGTTGCATCAGGGTCTCACCCTGGCTCCCCACCCTCACACCCTCACCTTCACCTACTAAGGTGGGACTCCTCTCACTCACTTTTGCCAATCCTGAATGAATGGATTGCTGAGATTCACTCTTTTCCTCTCCTTTTGCCTGGGAGCAACCCAGCCTCTCACTCAATGCACTCTCCTCTCTCAGTCCTAAGAGTGATTGTATTACCACCAAATCTTCTGCACTTGAAATTATTGAATTTTGAAGTTGTGCAGAGACACTCGACGGATAAGTGATATCCGTCGGGTGAGTGGTAAAGCTATCCGACGGATAACTGCTGTTAAGCTTATCCGTCGGGATACAATCACTACTCGACGGATGAGCAATATCCATCGAGAGAGTAGAAATGAATGAGGTAGGAAGAGAAACTATTGTTGACTCTGTGTTGATTGAAGTTATTTGAGGCACAGATGTCACAATAGAATCAGAAAGAATTGTCAAGTGAGCCAACAAATCATCTAAAAGATGATGCTTACTTGCACTGGATTTTGGCTTCCCCAACAGAGTTAAAGAAGGGGAATCAGGAATTGAAGTGTTTATCATGTCCACTTCCAGTGAGTTGGTTGGTGAGTATTGTGTTTCAGTGGCTTCTATAATGAGATATTTTGGCCGTGACTCCATATTTATTGGAGCCACATCAATCTGAATTTGAGAAGGTGCATGGACTGTGTCTTTAGCACCAGTTTGCACTAAGTGTGTGCCCTGTGCATCCCCAGTTGTTTTGGATTTCTTCTTTCTAGTGTAAGTTTGGTGTGAGCTTGTGTCCCTAACCCTCTTGTCCGGTGCTCTTGGATGAGAGCTTTGTTCAATAGCCACATCCTTTTGGGAGGATGCAGCTAGAAGTGAGCTTCTGTCCTTTTTAAGCACTGCAGTTTGTTGGGAAACTATAGTGTGGCTAGGCTGGGATTCACTCATCTCTTCAACCTTATCCTTGGGTTTTCTTTGATGTTCACCCCTTCCCTCACCTATCTTACCCTCCTTCACACTCCCCTCTTTGGCTTTAGTAGATTTTTCAACTGGTACCTTTTGAGAGATACCAGAAGGGGTTTTCTTTGATTTGGATTTGGGAATTGCAGTTGTTTTGGCAGCTTTGGTAGGCAACTGTTTGGTCATTTTCACAGTTGCCATAGCTATGCCTGAAGTGAAAGAAATAGAAGAGATTGGAATAGTTGAGGGTATGGATGAACTTACCTCACTTACCTGAGGTGTTAGCATTACAGGAAAATAGAACATTGGCACATCCTTGTGATGGTTGGCTCTGTTCAAGTCTGCAATGATTCTTCTCTCTTGAACCCAACAAGCTAATTTGTTGTTTGGGTTCTCAAGTTCAATCTCTTGACAAAGATGGTTAGCCAAAAGCATAAAAAATCTAGCATAGTAAATATTCTTTCCTCTTTTGGCTAAGTCACCTAGTTTAAAACCTAACTCATACACAACAAGGTCACTGAAATTATAATATTTGTTTGTAACTAGCATGTATAGCATGTTAAGCATGGAAATGTTCACATAATCAAAATTACTGATTTTTCCAGAAAAGACTTTAGTTACTACATCACACAAGTAACTCCATTCCTTTCTAAGACCTAGTCTTCTAATTTCACTTAGTTTTGCAGTAGGAAGTGCATAATGAATGGAATTGAGCATATTGACAATATCAGTGTCAGTGTGTGGTGCAGTTACATTATCATCAGGAATCTTGAAACATGCTTTTATTACATCACTATTGATACAAAAATCATTACCTTTGATGGTCAGAGTGATGGTTTTGTCAGTAGAGTTGTAGATTGCTGTTGTCCACATTTCCTTAACAACTTCACAATAGATTGTGGGTGATTCCAGCATACCAAAACTTAACTTGCAGTTCTTCACGAAGTCCATTATCTTATGATAGTCTTCAGATTGCTGAATCCCCTTATTGACCAAGGCAGTGAAGTTGTTCTTCTCATAGATGAACCCAGTCTGTGACATGATCTTTACTACGGGTGCCATTGTTAGAGAAAAAAATCTTGAGAGAGAATGAAATAACACAGTTGAATTTGAGAATGATAGAAGAAAATGATTAGAATGAAATAGGCTTTTATACTTTGCTCAAAATCAACGGATAAAAATAATAAAGAGAAGTAAATTACCCAATAGAAATTGCCTATAATGACCGTTTTAAAATAAACTTTAAAAATTCCACCCATTATCCGTCGTGTAATGCTTATAAACTGTAAGTATACTCGATGGATAATGTTCAGGGAATTAACGGTTCAGATTTAGACACTTCGACGGATGAGGATAAGATGTTATCCGTCGAGCTTTAAAATATTCCAGAAAAGTAATTGATTTTTATTTACAATTTGTATATCGACGGATGACTCAACCCGATGGATAATGGTCATCCGTCGAGATACAAATTTTGACTTAGCCAAAATTTCATCCAAGACTAAAAATCAACTAAATTTCTGGCTTCTTTTCAACTTGCAAGAATAATTCAGATAAATTCAAGAGTAATTAAGCATACCTAACTCACTTACCAACCTAGAAAAGGTGGATTCATCCAGTGGCTTGGTAAAAATATCTGCAAGTTACTTCTCACTTGGAACAAAATGTAACTCTACAGTACCATTCATTATATGTTCCCTTATGAAATGGTACTTGATGTCTATATGCTTTGTCCTTGAATGTTGCACTGGATTTTCAGTGATGGCAATTGCACTTGTATTGTCACAGAAAATAGGAATCCTTTCAACTTGCAAACCATAGTCTAGCAATTGATTTTTCATCCATAAAATCTGTGCACAGCAACTGCCAGCAGCAATATATTCAGCTTCAGCTGTAGAAGTAGAAACTGAATTTTGCTTTTTACTGAACCAGGACACAAGCTTGTCTCCTAAAAATTGACAGGTTCCTGTTGTGCTTTTTCTATCAATTCTGCAACCTGCATAATCTGCATCTGAATAACCAGTTAGATCAAAACCAGAATCTCTAGGATACCAAATGCCAAGGTTTGGTGTTCCTTTGAGATATCTGAAAATTCTTTTAATAGCTATCAAATGAGACTCTCTAGGATCAGCCTGAAATCTAGCACACAAACATGTAGCAAACATTATATCTGGCCTACTGGCTGTTAAATACAGAAGTAAGCCAACCATGCCTCTATAACTTGAAATATCCACAGACTTTTCAGTAGTGTTTAGTTCAAGCTTAGTTGCAGTGGCCATGGGAGTTTTTGCAGATGTGCAATCCATTAGATCAAACTTCTTTAAAAGATCAAAAATATATTTAGTTTGACTAATGAATATTTCATCACTAACTTGCTTAACTTGTAAACCAAGAAAGTAAGTTAGTTCTCCCATCATACTCATTTCATACTTGCTTTGCATCAGTTTGGAAAACTTTTTACAAAGTTTCTCATCCGTAGAGCCAAAAATAATATCATCTACATAAATTTGAACAAGTATGCTAGAGCCATTCACATTTCTGAAAAATAAAGTTTTATCTACAGTACCTCTTGTGAAGTGATTTTCCAAAAGGAACTTTGATAAAGTGTCATACCAGGCTCTAGGTGCTTGCTTCAGTCCATAAAGTGCTTTCAGTAGATAATAGACATACTCTGGGAAATTTGGATCTTCAAAGCCAGGAGGTTGACTTACATACACTTCTTCCTCCAAATCTCCATTCAGAAAGGCACTTTTGACATCCATTTGATAGACCTTGAAATTGGCATAGGCTGCATAGGCTAAGAAGATTCTGATGGCTTCGAGTCTTGCAATAGGAGCAAATATTTCATCAAAATCTATCCCTTCTTGCTGACAATAGCCTTTAGCAACCAATCTTGCTTTGTTCCTTACTACTATACCATTTTCATCCATCTTGTTTCTGAATACCCATTTGGTGTCTATTGGATTCTTTCCTTTAGGCTTGGGTACCAGCTTCCATACTTTATTCCTTTCAAATTGGTTTAGCTCCTCTTGCATAGCTAAAATCCAATCAGGATCTAATAAGGCTTCTTCTACCTTCTTTGGTTCTTCCTTAGACAGGAAGCTGCTGTATAGACATTCTTCTTGAGTTGCTCTCCTGGTTTGAACTCTGGAAGAAACATCAATAATCAGTTCAAAGGGGTGATCTTTTGTCCATTTTCTTGGTTGAGGTAGATTAGCCCTAGATGAAGAGACCTCAATGTTGTCTTCATGTGTGATTGAGTTTTGATTGCTAGAAACTCCCCCTGAGTTTGTGGATCTTTGATTTGAGATTGGGGTGCTTTCTATGGGTGATCTGCCTTGACTTCCTGCTCCTTTTGATAACCCGACGGATGGTGAATTTTGAGTACGGACAGATGAGGCAGGTTGTCTTCCGACGGATAATACAGATTGCCTTCCGACGGATGAAGCATTTTGTATCTCGACGGATGTTGAGTTTTGTGCTTCATTTGTAGTAAATTTGTCTGCATTATCCTTAGACACTGTTTCTTGATCACTCTCATCATCACTTTCATCACTGACCATCTCAACATTGTCGAATTTGAGGCTCTCATGGTAATCTCCATCTTTTAGTCCTTCAATCTTTTTATCATCAAACACAACATGTATAGATTCAACAACAATGTTGGTTCTTAGATTGTAGACTCTATATGCTTTACCAACAGCATATCCAACAAAAATTCCTTCATCTGCTTTAGCATCAAACTTCCCATTTTGATCAGTTTGATTTCTCAGAATATAGCATTTACAGCCAAAGACATGAAGAAAGTTAAGAGTTGGCTTCTTGTTTTTGAACAATTGATAAGGTGTCTTGCATTTTGCTTGATTAATCAGAGAGATGTTCTGAGTGTAGCATGCAGTGTTGACAGCTTCAGCCCAGAAATATGTTGGTAATTTTGATTCTTCAAGCATTGTCCTTGCAGCTTCAATAAGAGATCTATTCTTTCTTTCCACTACTCCATTCTGTTGTGGAGTCCTTGCTGCTAAAAACTCATGCAAGATCCCATTTTCCTCACAGAATGCTCTCATGACATAGTTCTTGAACTCAGTTCCATTGTCACTCCTGATTCTTCTAACTTTGAAATCAGGATGATTGTTAACTTGCCTTATGTGATTGATGATGATTTCACTAGCTTCATCTTTGGACTTTAGGAAATAGGTCCAAGAGAACTTTGAGAAATCATCTACAATTACTAGGCAAAATCTTTTCTTTGAGATTGACAATACATTGACTGGTCCAAACAAATCCATGTGAAGCAGTTGCAGAGGTTCTTCAATTGCTGAATCAAGTTTCTTCCTGAATGATGCTTTAATTTGCTTCCCTTTTTGGCAGGCATCACACAGTCCATCCTTTGTAAACTCCACCAGAGGAATGCCTCTAACCAGCTCTTTCTTTACCAGCTCATTCATAGTCTTGAAGTTCAAATGAGATAGCTTCTTGTGCCATAGCTAACTTTCATCTTGACTTGCTTTACTGAGAAGACAAGTTACAGATTCTGCTTTAGTTGAGTTGAAGTCAGCTAGATACACATTTCCTCTTCTCACACCAGTGAGAACCACTTTGTTGTTTTGATTATTAATCACAACACAGGTTTCTTTGTTGAAGGTTACTGAGTTGCCTTTATCACAAAGCTGGCTGATACCAACAGACTGTGTTTGAGACCATCCACTAAGGCAACCTCTTCAATGATGACATTGTCCTTTGAAATCAAGCCATATCCCACAGTATAACCTTTGCTGTCATCTCCAAAAGTGATACTTGGGCCAGCTCTCTCTTCAAACTCTGTGAGCAGGGTATAATCACCAGTCATGTGTCTTGAACAACCACTATCCAAGTACCAAAGATTCCTTCTGTTTCCCTGCACACATCAAAATCAAATCAAGTTGATTTTGGTACCCAAGTTTCCTTGGGTCCTGCCTTGTTAGCTTTCTTCTTCTATTTCTTAGGTCTTAACTCATTTGACTTAGGAATTTCAGATTCTTCCTTAGTCATTTGGGTTGGGTCTTTGAAACCACTATATGCAACATAATTATTATGCATGTTATGGCTAACAGGAAATGGCATGCTTGGTGCAAACATGTTATTCCAGTAAGGCATGCTAAATGGCATTTGAGGCATATTGTATGCAGCATAATATGGATTAGGTGCAAATGGCATATTAGCAAACTGTGCATTCATGTTCTGTGTAGGCATAGCATTAACAGGCATAAGAGGCATGGTATTCATGTTAGAGAATTGAGGCTGAACAGACATGGGAGTAGGCATGACAGATTTGCAATTAATAGACAAATGATTTACACTACCACATTTGACACAGATTTTTCTAGGAGCATATTTGTCAGGTGTGTAGTTATTATGTTTGTTAATCCCTACTTTACCATTCCTATTGTTTTTCCTTTTAGTCTATGTTTTTACCTCTATCTTCTCAAGTCTGTCACTCAACTGTTTGACAGTCATGTGACCAACATTAGCCTTCTTCCCTTTCTTGGCTTGACTTGACTCCCCTGAAACAAAGTTCTTGGAAACAGACCCATACTTTTCATTTAGCTTGGTTAATTTGGCTTTGCTAATGGGTTTGCTCACAGCCGACGGATGAGGATTTTTATCATTCGACGGATAACACATTTTGTTATCCGACGGATAGTCCTCAACATCCGTCGAGACATCTGTCAGCAATGCATCTACCAAAATAGGTTCTAGTTTCTCCTTATTCTTTTTCCAGGCTTCATCACAAAAGGACTCAATTTCTTGAACCTTGGTGATTTGAGCATGAACATCTCTGGATGTTTTCCATGCTTTAATCACCTCCTGTTCACGATCGAGCTGCTTCTTTAAAATTTCTTCCTTTTTCAAGGACTCAGTTAATTCCTCCTTAGCAATTCTACACTCAATTTTTAGTTTCTCAAACTCAACAAACTGAGACTCAAGCACATTATTCCTCTCACTCAAAAACAAGTTGTTTTCTTTGATTTTAGCATTTTCTTTAGTGAGGGACTTAAGTGTAACACGTAAATGATACAATTCTGTAGACATGTCATTTATTGCATCATTACACTCAGCTTTTGATAAATGTGCAAGGTTTGTAGTAATTACCTGATTGCTTGAGGAACTTGTCTCTGTTTCATCAGATTTGGCCATAAGGGCTAGATTGACATAGCTGACATCCTCATCTTCATCCAAACCATCAGCTGCCCAGTCATTCTCTTGTGTAATAAAGGCCCTTTCCTTCTGTTTGAGTAGATCAAAGTATTTTTGCTTATAATCCACAGACTCAAATCTTTTCTTACTGGAATCTGACTTTCTACACTCATTTGCAAAATGCCCTGCCAAGCCACATTTGAAACACTTGAATTTTGATTTATCCACCATGTTTCTATTTGGCTTGGCAGCTCCAAAGTTCTTCTTGAACTTGAGCTTGGCAAATCTTCTTGAAAGGAATGCTAGGTGCTCATCAATGTCCTCCATGTCATCTTGACTCAAAGAATCTTCACTTTCTGCAGCTAGCCCTTTACCCTTGCTTTCACAGGCCTTTGAAGTTGATTCCACAGCTTCCATCTTCACTTCCTTCTCCTTTTCCAGTTCAGCCACTAGTGCAATGGATCCTCCTTTCTTCTTTCCTCTCTCCATTCTTTCATCCTGCTCTATTTCAAGCTCATAGGTCTTCAGAATGCCATACAGTCTCTCCAAAGTAAACTCCTTATAATCTTGAGAGTTTCTCAATGAGACTGTCATTGGTTTCCATTCCTTTGGAAGAGATCTGAGAAATTTCAGACTGGAGTCTTTAGTCTGATAGACTCTTCCATGCAATTTAAGAGCATTTAGTAACTTTTGGAATCTACTAAAAATGTCAGTGAGTGACTCATTTTCTTCATTGTGAAAATGCTCATATTGCTGAATCAGGAGCTGCATTTTATTTTCTCTTACTTGCTCAGTACCATCACAGATTATCTGTATTGTGTCCCAAACTTCCTTGGCAGTCTTACAGTTGATGATGTTATCAAACATATCTGTATCAACACCATTGAACAGAATGTTCATGGCCTTTTTATCTTTCCTGACTTGTTCAAGATCAGGTTCAGACCATTCATGCCTTGGCTTTGGAACAGATGGTTCATTTCCTGTTGCAGCTCTCATTGGAACATGAGGGCCTCTTTCTTTGCAGTCCATATAGGCCTCATCTTGAGAAAACATATGAAGATGCATCTTTACCTTCCAATGATGGTAATTATCTTTATCAAGAAAAGGAATCTTGACTCCAACATCTTTCTTGTTCATCTTGATGTATTGTTTTGATCTTTAAACTCTTTGTAGATTAAGAGCTTGCTCTGATACCAATTGTTAGTCCCTTAACAATATAGCAAGAATTACAGAAGGGGGGTTGAATGGAATTCTTGAACTTTTTCTAGAGATAAAAATGTTCAACTCGATTATAGATATATTTGTTTTGATTAGCACAATGCGGAATATAAATTTTAATGAATCAAAACAAGAGTAATTTAAAACAAGAGTCTTTAAAAACTTTCTGGTGGATTTAAACAATTCCACCAGAGATATATTTAATATATCGAGAGGATTCTGTGTGCAGAAATGCTCACAGCTGCTTATACAAAATAGAACTACTAAGAACACAGGAAATGCTAAAGATAGTGCTTACAAAGATTTCTCTATGTTTGTTTCTTAGCTCTCTTAGTTGTTTTTTTTATTTGCTACTCTCTTGGTTTATATATTACCAAGATTACAAAGTCAAAAGAACTGAATAAATATAAAATCTAACAGTCTTGATCTTTGCTGCTTTTCGTCCTCTATTACCCAGTTAATGGGCTTCCACAGTGTGTTTGTATCCAACTCGACGGCTGTGTGTCAGCTTTCACTGTTCAACTGATGTTTGAATCTTGATATGATCATCCGTCGACTTTCAGATCATCCGTCGATGACTTACTTGATCATCCGTCGACTGCTATTTTAAACATCGGTTGATAGTCATTTGATCATCCGTCGAAACTTTGTTAATCATCCGTTGGTAGCTATTTTGGCACTTGACTTCATTTCACTTATACAGAATTATAAGACATTGCTTATGTACAGTTAATCAACCTATTCTGCATATCTAGTTAAAGTCAACATGACTTATATGCTACTACAGATTCTATACAAAGGTGCATACAACACTGTGCTACAAACTTATTATTACATAAGCTACTCACTCGATGGATAATAAGTTACTCATCCGTCGGGACTAAAATGAGTTATCCATCGGGACTATAATTCTTATCCGTCGAGTGCTACATTATTTCACTAAGTAAAATCTACTTAGATGTTTTGTTTAGGTAATCATCAAGTGCACAACATATTCACAACAGCCACTGCAACTAAGCTTGAATTAAACACTACTGAAAAGTCTGTAGATATTTCAAGTTATAGGGGCATGGTTGGCTCACTTCTGTACTTAACAGGTAGTAGGCCAGATATAATGTTTGCTACATGTTTATGTGCTAGATTTCAGGCTGATCCTAGAGAATCTCACTTAATAGCTATTAAGAGAATTTTCAGATATCTCAAGGGAACACCAAAACTTGGCATTTGGTACCCTAGAGATTCTGGTTCTGATCTAACTAGTTATTCAAATACAGATTATGCAGGTTGTAGAATTGATAGAAAAAGTACAACATGAACCTGTCAATTTCTAGGAAACAAGCTTGTGTCCTGGTCCAGTAAAAAGCAAAATTCAGTTTCTACTTCTACAGCTGAAGCTGAATATATTGCTGCTGGGAGTTGCTGTGCACAGATTTTATGGATGAAAAATCAATTGCTAGACTATGGTTTATAAGTTGAAAGGATTCCCATTTTCTGTGATAACACAAGTGCAATTGCCATCACTGAAAATCCAGTACAACATTCAAGGACAAAGCATATGGACATCAAGTACCACTTCATAAGGGAACATGTAATGAATGGTACTGTGGAACTATATTTTGTTCCAAGTGAGAAGCAGCTTGCAGATATCTTTACCAAGCCACTGGATGAATCCACCTTTTCAAGGTTGGTAAGTGAGTTAGGTATGCTTAATTATTCTTAAATCTATATGAGTTAATTTGCAAGTTGAAATGCAGCCAGAAATTTAATTGATTTTTCAGTTTAGGATGTTTTTGGCTAAGTCAAAATTTACATCGCGAGGGATGATCTTTATCCATCGAATTTGATCATCCGTCGGTATACAATTTGCTAATAAAAATCAATTATTTTTCTGGAATATTTTATGACTCGACGGATAATAATTTATCCTCATCCGTCGAATTGTCTTAATCTTAGTCGTTAATTTCCTGAACATTATCCATCGAGTATACTTACAGTTTGTAAGCATGACACGATGGATAATGGGTGGAATTTTTACAGTTTATTTTTAAACGGCTATTTTAGGCAATTTCTATTGGTTACTTTATTTTACTTTATTATTTTTAACATTTATTTTTGAGATAGTATAAAAGCTTATTTCATTTCAATCGCTTTTCTTTTATCATTCTCAATTCAACAGCTCTAATTTTATTCTCTCTCAAAGCACTTACTCTCTTTCTCTTCAAGCTCTTATTCTCTAACAATGGTACCTGTTGTAAAGATTATGTCTCAAACTGGGTTCATTTATGAGAAGAACAATTTCACTGCACTAGTGAACAAGGGTATTCAGCAATCTGGTGACTATCACAAGATGATGGACTTTGTGAAGAATTGCAAGCTCAACTATGCCTTGCTGGAATCACCCACAATCTTCTGTGAAGTCGTTGAAGAGATGTGGACCACTGCTACCTACAACTCAATAGATAAGACAATCACACTCACCATTAAAGGTAAAAAGTTCTGTATCAATAGTGATGTTATAAAAGCATGTTTCAAGATTCCTGATAATACTGTGACCTCACCACACACTGACACTGATATAATCAATATGCTTAATTCCATGAACTATGATCTTTCTACTTCTAAGTTAAGTGACATTAGGAGAATGAGTCTTAGGAAAGAATGGAGTTTTATGTGTGATGTTATGATAAAGGTCTTTTCAGGTAAAGTCAGTAATTTTGATTCAGTCAATATCTCAATGCTTAACATGCTCTACATGCTAGTTACAGATAAATTTTATAATTTCAGTGACCTTGTCTTCTTTGAGTTAGGTTTTAAATTAGGAGAGTTTAATAAAAGAGGTAAAAATATGTATTATGCTAGATTCTTTATGATGTTAGCTATCCACCTCTGTGAAGAGATTGTGCTTGAGAACCCAAACAACAAATTAGATTGTTGGGTTCAAGAGAGAAGGCTCATTGTAGATTTGAACATGACCAATCATCACAAGGATGTGCCATTGTTCTATTTTCCTGTAATTCATGCACCTCCGGTAAGTGAGGTAAGTTCATCTATTCCTACCACTATTCCAACCTCACTAATTTCTTTGAATTCTAATGTGGCTATGACAACTGTGTCAATGACCAAACAGTTGCCTACCCAAGCTACCAAAACTGTAAAAATTTTCAAACCCAAATCAAAGAAAGCCCCCTCTGGTATCTCCCAAAAGATGCCAGTTGAAAAATCCACTAAAACCAAAGAGGGGAGTGTGAAGGAGGGCAAGATAGGTGAGGGAAGGGGTGAATATAAAAGAAACCCCAAGAATAAGGTTGGCGAGTTGAGTGGATCTCAGCCTAGCCACACTGCAGTTTCCCAACAAACTGCAGTGCTTAAAAAGGATAAAAGCTCATTTCTAACTGCATCCTCCCAAAAGGATGTAGTTATTGAACAAAGCTCTCAACCAAGAGCACAGACCAAGAGGGTTAGGGACACAAGCTCACCCCAAACTTATGCCAGAAAGAAGAAATCTAAAACCCTTGGGGATGCACAGGGTACACACAATGTGCAAACTGGTGCTAAAGACACAGTCACTGCACCTTCACAAATTCAGTTTGATGTGGCTCCAATAAATGTGGAGTCACAACCAAAATCTCTAGTCATAGAAGCACCTCAAACACCAAACTCACCAATAAATTCTCTGGATGTGGATATGATAAACACATCAATTCCTGATTCCCCTTCTTTAACTCTGTCGGGGAAGTCAAAATCTAGTGCAAGTGAGCATCATCTTTTAGATGATTTGTTGGCTCACTTGCCAATTCTTTCAGGAACTGTTGTATCATCTGTGCCCAAAATATCTTCAATCAGCATAGAGTCAACAATAGTTTCTTTTCCCAGTTCATTCATTTCTACTCTCTCGATGGATATTGCTCATCTGTCGAGTAGTGATTGTATCCCGACAGATAAACTTAACAACAGTTATTCATCGGATAGCAAAACCACTCACTCGATGGATATCACTCATCCGTCGAGTATCTCTGCACAACTTCAAACTTCATTTATTTCAAGTGCAGAAGATTTAGTGGTTGTACAGTCACTCTTAGGATTGAGAGAGAAGAGTGTTTTGAGTGAGAGTCTGGGTTGCTCCCAGGAAAAAGGAGAGGAAATGAGTGAAACTATGCAATTCATTTATTCAGGATTAGAAAAAGAGAGTGAGTGGAGTCCCACCTTAGATGGTGAAGGTGAGGGTGTGAGGGTGGGGAGCCAGGGTGAGACCCTGATGCAACAAAAGAGAGAAAATGAGAGAAATGCAGGTACCGGAGCTATAAGGATGGATGTCATTGCTAGTGAGTTAATGAATGTCCAGGATGCAGACAGGGAGGGACTATCTCAGCATCCTAAAGCTGTTATAGATTCCACCTCCCTTGATGCTGAGACATTTACTCACCCTGTTCCAGCTTATCAACTTCTAGCTGAACAGGGCAATGACAATGCAGAAAGGATGCTGAATTTGGTACATACCACACAGTCTATGATGAGAGCTAAGGATGCCATCACAACTTTGCCTTCTACAACTGGTGATGTGGACTATGAGACTGGTGGTTCAGCTGATTTCTTTGGTGATGGGAGTGGGGATAGTGAAGATGAGGCAATGGACATAGGGGGAGAAGTAGGCTCAAGTTCAAGATCAGGTATGCCATCATGGGCATTTTTAAAGCACTGTGATGAACACTACTTCAAGACAACCCTGATCCAGCTAATCAATCAGACAAACACTGCTCTTCAAACCACTACTAATGCCAGCACCGAGAAACTCCTTCAAGCACATCTAGCCTCCCTGCAACTTCAACAAATCCAAGGCTTCCAACATGCTAGGGATGTAAACACCATGAAGGGTGATATTGAGGAGATGAAGAAGGCCATTTTAGACAAGATAGATTCTAAACTTCCAGAAGCTACAATGCTAGACATCAAGAGGCAATTAAGGAAAAATACTGATCTTGCAACCAAGATTGATGCCTTGGACACAAGAATGTCAGCCATGGAAGCATCTTTAACAGCCATTCATCTTCATAAAGCCCAACAGACAAATCTACTTCAAAAACTGGTGGCTGCTCAAACCCCTACTCACCTCAACTTGATAATAACAAAAAGGGGGAGAAAGGACCAAGTGAGGGGGAGAGACCAAGTGAGGGGGAGAGGCTTCAAATTCAGATCAACAAAGTAATTGTGCCTTCAATTACTATCTCAAAGCCATCAGTTACAGACAGTATAGATTTGATCAATGCAGCAGCAGCCAACATAGAGCAGCTGATAAGGAGAAGTTGAGTTTAGTCAACTGGGAGAAAATTGATGAGGAAATACAAAAGAAGTTTGAACTTATCAAGGAGCCAGTTAAGTCAGCCATCCATCACTTTCAAGTCAAGCAAATTAGTATGAATGAGATGAGAATGAACTATCTGGAAAGGAGACAACCATCCTGCATCAAATCTCCAAAGGCTAAAATAATTCTGAAACCAAGGGTAAACTACTCAAAATCATCATTGAAGAACCCTTTGGATACTGTGTATGAGACACCTAAGCCTGATGAAAAGAAGCTTCAGTCAAGGTCAATTGCTTTCTACAAAGATCCAGCTGATTCACCTTCAAAAAAAAGAATTGCTAAAATTTTCAGGAATGGGAAAAAAAATTATGTGGTGGCTGGACATCCTCAATTTGCTCAAGAAAAGAGAGAAGAAAAGGGTAGATTGAAGCAGGAAAAGAAGCAAGCCGCTCTGGATGCTAAAAAGACTAAACAAAAGAAAGAGCAAATTGCTATCTTAGCCAAGCTACATGCTGTAAATTCATCACAACAAATTCCTGCTCAGCCATTCGAAGTTAGTGAATCAAAGAAGCAAGTTGAACAACAGAAGAAATCTCCAAGAATTAAGGAATTGGTTAAAAGAACTAAAAGGAAACTGGACATTATTGATAAGGAATTGGAGAATCAGTTTCCCAAGGAATCCACTCCAACTACAACTCAAACATCAAAACCCTCTGTGGTATTTGAAGATATCAACGTGGTGAATCCTTACAGGAACATCCATGGTGAACCTATAGTGCCTAAGGATGAACCAGTAGAATGGGAGAACATACCAATTCCTGACTTCTATTTGCCAATCCTTAAACTTCTATTTGCCAATCCTTAACAAGCCAAAGAGAACAAAGTCAAGAGCAGTCAAGAAAGTGAAGCTGTCTCCTCTGAAATCCAAATCAGTAGTCAAAGCTCAATCTAAAGTCAATAGGGGAGATTACATGTAATTGTGTGACATCAAAAAATTTTCTGATCTAAACCTCTATCTAGATGAACTAGATGAAGTGAGAGGAATTGATGCATACAGAAACCTACCTGAAAGGTTAGTGTTCAAGTACAAAGGAGGAAAGGAGATTCAGTGGCCACTTCATAGGATCCTTCAAGAAAGCCAAGCCGTACTGATTAAAGTTTATTCATCCTTCAAGAAGAACTTTGGGTTCAATATTACTGCAAGAAGATTGGTACTGAAGAAGATTGAAGAGCTAAGGAGTGTTAGAGCTAAAGATGCACTCCCAAAGACTCTAATCATCCCTTACACAGGGAGAAGAGTGCATCTAAGGCCCTACTGGCTGATGGAGTTCATGGATGACAAAGGAGTGAGAAGATTTTTCAGATTAGAAGACCAATTGCGCATCTCTAGCAATGAGACTCTTTTGGAAATGCAAGGAAAGCTAAGTCTCTCAGAATCCGATGAACTGGAATTCCACAGGCAGTTCCAAAATCAGATTGAGGAAAACAACAGATAAAGAATTCAAATATCTGTTGACAGTGACAACACAGTCACATGTGTCGAGTGTATGCAAATGGAATATGGTAGCCTATTCAACTGGGTTTTCGAGAACAAAGGAGCATTGCCATTTCCATGCTATTATGAAGATATTCAAAGATGCTGGAATAGAGTAATGAAGTAGCATTGTAATAGACTAGATAGTTTTTATTTTTATTATCCTGTCTCATTACTTTATAATCTTGGTGATATATAAACCAAGAAGTAGCAACTAAGAAATTATCTAAGATACAAGCAGAGAAACATTTGTAAGCAGAATTCTTAGCATTTCTCTCTATTCTTAGTTGTTCAATATTTGAAAGCAGCTGTGAGCATTTTGCACACAGAGTTCTCTCGATATATATTATATATCTCTGGTGGAATTATTCAAATCCATCAGAAAGTTTTTAAAGACTCTTGTTTTTAATTACTTGTGTTTTGATCCATTTAGGTGACTATTCCGCATTGTGGTAATCAATTCACACTTATATATATATTCGAGTTAGAACATTTTTATTTCAAGAAAAAGTTTCAAGAATTTCATTCAACCCCCCTTCTGTAATTCTTGTTATATTATTAAGGGACTAACACATTGGGCTGAGGAACCCTCGCTATCAACCATATACTTTTTAACTGTAGAATACATAAAAAGATTCGCAAGAGTGAGTTAACTAGCTCAGCAAGTCATAATAATGATAACTGAGGTTAAATAATGCTCAAATGGGATGATTCAGAAGAATCAAGTTTCTTGTTAAATAATCATTAGAATTGGATATTAATTTTAAATTTTAAAACCAAGGTTAGACCGCTGATCAGTCACGCACTAACCCCGAGTAAGGCACACGACTCTACTCTATAAACTGGATCCAAGGCACACATTGGCCTAATTCGACCACGATTATGGTCTGACCACGAATCTGGTCCACATAAAGAAAACTATCCAACTCTAAAGCAGTTCAATATGATAAACAATATATCTCAATAAAACAAGATCGTAATCAACAGTTATAAAATATTTGTATAAGAGCATGGTTGTAACACCCCCAAATCCGGGGTCGGGGATCCGGGTTGTCATGAGTTCCATTTCCCTTAATAACACCCAATCTTAATAAATAATCAACTATTCTGTACTGTGACCCCACCATAAGCACACACACCACAAGTTATAGTCTCAGAGATGAATATCCAAAAATAATCACAAGTCATTTTATTCCACAATTACATACCAATACACCTTAAAAGGGTTTCTGAATAAATTTACATTTCTTTGCCATTATTATAATTCATAAATATACATAAATCTGGTTCATCAATAGTTAAAAACCTAGCCTATTGGTAGCTCCTACCTCAGCTACGGCGGCATCAACGCTTCCAGCAAACTGCGGAACATTTTCTAACCGCTTGCGAATTGGAAGCTTGGTCCTGTTCATCTTGTCTAGCTGATGTTGTGTGATGAAAGAAGAAAGCAAGGGTGAGCAACAAGCCCACCAAAATAATATGTATAATGATTTACAATATATGAGCATTCTCATAATACTCATGAAAGTCTTGGTCAAGAAGAAATAAACCAAGTTTGATATCTTACCGCGACCAAGTCGCAAAATATTCAGTATGTATGTACATATATACTTTTCACAATCTTTGAAATCCTCTGACATGTATAATATACACAGAGTTCCCGTTTATAACTGTATAAAATATCGTTGTAAGGTGATCTCATATATCTAATCTTGTCTCAACATTTTTCCGAAAATCTTTGACATGCACAAGATAATCATTTACTAGATATAAGTTTAAAAGATGAAGTTACAAGATACTCCAATATACTTATATCCGAATACTACTTGAACTACCACCGTTCAAGTTATAATCAGTTTCAAAAGTTCATCACCCAGATGAGACTACAAGATAAGACTTGAATAGATTCAATCCTTGAAATATCATTATAAATAATGAAGTTACGAGATACTTCATTAAGTCCCGATATATATATACACCTATATATATACATTTCATACACTCCTTGAAAACATCTGTTATGAAAATTATAAACAGAGTTGCAATATCCTATGAATCTTGGAAAGGGGAAAACCTTAGCATAAACCTGATATCTTGCTGTTCAGGCAAAGATACCAATAAGTAACCTTTTCTACTAGTAGATGGACGAATTCCCCACTGGTCATCACCCTGGTCGTAATAGGACCTTATGCTGGACTGCCACTCAGCCACTTACGCATTTGATGGACTCCCACTGAGCCACTTACACTTTCATGGACGCCCACTGAGCCCATGTTGCTTATGCCGACTCAATAGATGGACTTACTTCCCGAATGTTGGGTAAGTAATCAATTCATTTATCAAAACAGCAACCTCGTTGCGAATATAAAATATACCCCAGAGCCGGATCCTTTAGATTTTTGAACGAGTATTCAAGTCCCCTTCAAAAAGGGAGATCTTAAATTTTAAAACGAGTTTTGGGATCCGCTCTAAACTTTAAAAGTCATTTTGAAGACTCGAAAACATTTTTAAGAATGTTTGGGGTACTGCTGATTTATTAAAATAAATCAGTCCCAATATATTAGAAAATATCTGAATATTATTATTTAAATAATATTCCCAAAAAGGATAATCTCTATAAAAATAATCGAAGTAGAAGTGTTAAACTCATACTTGAAATGGGTATTAAATAACCAAAGATATACTTATACGAAAGTACTATCTTTATTTGAATAATCAAAAAATAAGTTTGATTATCGACACCTTATTCTTTAATAAAATAAAGAATATATCTCAGAAAATAATCGGAGTCATAGGTCCTCATATGAATATTCAAATAATATTCATTAAATAATATAAACTGAGTCATAAGCCCTCGAATGAATATTCAAGTAATATTCATTAAATAATATAAAGTGAGTCATAAGTCCTCGAATGAATATTCAAGTAATATTCATTAAATAATATAAAGTTATCGAATAAACCTTATTCGATTAATAGTTTTGAAAACTATATCAATATATATATATATATATAAATAAATATATATATATATATATATATATCATATACTCGGGAACATCTACTCCCGGTTTTAGAAAAGGGTTCACCTTTGGGTCCCCTATACTCAGGGTATACGCAACTACTGCTTATCTCTAGCATAGGTATTATGCAACTCATAAGCATTTGAACCAACAGATATATAAATCAAGAATACGAAATAGGCATTCATATATACCATATCACATGCTACAATATATCGCAAGAATTTGCTAATAACAAATATGCATTTATCACAAGATCATGCATATACACATATACATCACAACAACAGTTATACGGGTAGAAAACTTGCCTGAGCGACTGGGGGTTACAAATGGCTTGGGACGAGTCTGGTAACCTATAAACAATATATAAGTTGGAATTAAACCAAAGTCACTTATAAATCTATACTTTAACCAATTTAGACTCTAACGCTCGCTTTGCGCTTAACGATTCACTTAAGTCGCTCGAGTACCCTCGGCTCCACCATTTTTAATAAATTAACCATTACGAGTTTTAAGGCGATTCTTTCGCGAGTGTCTTACCAACTGCCTATTACACTTTACATAAATGTTTCATACTCCAATTAGTCCTTTAAGGTCTTTAACCTATGTTTCAAAGTAAGGCGAGGGGTAATAGTTCGTTCGCGAAACGTCGTTACTTAAAACGGTCGTTTCTCCTAAACCGTACATCGGAATCAAACGAACCACATATCAAAACGAAGCTCGTAACATGAAATATATAATAATGGCAATGGTAAAAACCTAGAAGGGAGTTCTCGGGTCCTAATGTTAAGAACAAAACAGCCTAAAGTAAATCGGACATTACGACGGCTATGTTTACGCGATTTCCCAAATTTAAAACACTCCAATTCAACCCACAATCAATCCACAATCACAACCCAATCAAAAATCCATCCATAATACATCATAACAGCCCCAACAACTCAACATCAACAATTTATACTTATTCTTAAACTTGAATTTAACTACACTTAAGTTCATTAATCAACAATCCAAGAACTACCACTCCAAAAACTTCACAAAATCAACTAATCTCTACATTTACAATTAGCAAACCTCTCATGAATTATAACAACAAACTAAACCTAATTACTCGAATAAAGTTAGGGTTTGGAGGGGTTATACCTTCCTTGGAGAGTGGAGAATCAAGAGAATGGCTTGGAATCACCCTTAAAGTCCTTATCCAAGCTTAATCTAAACAAAACTTCAAGAACAAAAAAATTTAGTTCTTGAAAAACACTATTCACCATCTTCTTCCATGATTTTTAGGAAGAGATTGTGGATGATTTAGGAGCTCAAACTTATAGGATATTCATAACTATGCATAAGGAGTCTTAGATAATTACCTTGTAATTTGACAAAGCTTGGTACTATGATTTTGACTTTCTTGCTTTGGAAAAGAAGAAGAAGCCGAGAGCAAGGTGAAGAAAATGAAATAATCTTTGTGTTTTGGGTGAAATGATTGTTAGTTGGTTGTTTTTAGCTTGATTTTGGTTAATTACCTTTTTAACCATGAACTTTGTGTGGTTTTAAATCAACCACACCTCCTTCCCCCTTATGTCATGCTTATGTCACCTTGTTATGTCATCATCCCTTACTTGCCCTCTTCTCATTGGTTTGATGACATCATCCCCTCTAATCTCTTTGATTAGCTTTTAATTATTTGGCTAATGACCGCTGATCTGTTATACGGTTCGCTTAACTTTCGTTTTCGTTTATCGTTTGAGGGATCATACCCGGGATCTTATTACTTAGGTTTCCTTAACCTTTCTCAATACATTATTTTCCTTTTTATGATCCTCTCTTATAATCCTTGAATTTAAATCCTTTTTATTCTGTTACCTTATACTCAATTCTTTCGATATCTGGTGGATTTCCGGGAAAATTAAAGTGTTCGGATTTGGATTCTGGCGATCTTTACATACACTTATATACCACATAGAATACTAATAATATCCCAGAAGATCAATAAAAGAACCCCTACATAGTGTGACATGAAAAGTTTTCTTATTCAGAAAAACACTATTCATAAGGGTTTCAAAAATTCCAAAAATTGGGGTTATTACAATGGTGTAATTCATGAGTACCACGAGGGTATATCAAAGTATGTATAAGAAATGGCATTCAGCCTGTAGGAGAATCAGGTATTAGATGAACAATGATATTATAAGGTTTAGTTCTTTGATATTACAAAGAATGGTTGGGGTATAAAAGTTTCTGTATGTTCAAATAATCTTGTTCCAGTGTTTGGTGTTCTGTGGTTATATATTTGGAGAGTAGTATCATATTTATGTGGTTTAGTATCTGGAAATCTACAAGGGATGGTTTACAAAGAATAAGGCTTACGGCTAAAAGATCAAATGATGTGATCCGGGTTCAAGGCTGTATGATTCAAAGTACTCACAATATAAAACAGAGCTATTTTGAAAATTAACAATATGTCACAAGAGAATTTAGAAATATTTGCAATATATCTCAAGAAAGGTTTAGAAGTACTTGCCTTATCACAAATAATTCCAACTTCACTTGTACTTGTCTAATGACTCTATTCAACAACCACTCGTCTACTTTTCCTATGCCTCGCTTCTATTCTCCGATCACTTGCTTTATTTTCTACGCATCGATTCCATTTTCTGATCACCTGCTTCCCTTTCCTATGCCTTGCTTACTCTGCTAGGCATCATAAGTATCTATCAATATTCATCTCTAATTGTCACATAGACGCTATAAGGTTTCATCTACCCTTCATTTCACCCAAATCCGATATGGATTGAAAGATACGATTAAAACAGTCATATAATATATAGATATACATTTAACACATCAATCAGTTCACATATAACACATAACACGTAAGATGTTTGATGAAAATGCTTTTCAAAGATGATTTGATGTTAAAATGATTTTTCGGAAATTTAATATGAATTTTTAAATATTTTTCGGAATTTAGACGGGCCGTCGAATCATTTTAAAACAGTAAACATGGTTCGATTGGCCAAATCTGGCTTCAAAATAATTTTATAATAATTATAGAGCCTTGAAAACAATTTAAAATAATATTCTAAAGCTCGAAACTATTTTTTGGGATTTTTAAATCAAAAATTATAATTAAATCTAATTAAATAATTAATTAAAATCAATAAATAAATAAATAATTAATTTTTGAATTCATTGACCCATTAACTAATTAATTATTGACTAAAATTAAATAACTAATTAATTCAGATTTATTTTTGAATTAAAAAGAATTTTTGAAATTGAAATAATGATTTTTGAAATTAAAAATGAATTTTAGAATGTAAAATAAGAATTTTGAATTATTTCTAAAAATAAATTCCAAAAACAGGTTTGTATAATTGGAATTGGGGAAAATGAATCAAAGACGGGTCGGAGTTTAAAAAAAACGGGTCATGAGGAACAAGATCCGGGTCGGGTTGAAGCCGACCGGATTCTGGAAAAACAGCCCAGTTTCCAGCGGTTTTGACCGACTCCGGTGATCCCCGATTACCCCCAAAATCAGCTGTTTTAATTCGTTTAACAGTCTAGTCATAAGAAATACAAGCCCAGAAATCAATCCCAGGCGACAACATCTTCCTCTGGCCGTGTAATAATGATTTCCGGCCTTAAAACCATAGAAACCGGCGAGCTATACAAGGTTTTCCGGCGAAGATCGAAAACACCATTTAATAAACCAAATTCAATAATAGAGGTACTAAATCGAAGCTTGTGTGATATACAATCTAACATAATCAATTTCATATCCTAACCATCAATTACCAGCTCATAAAATCGAATCAAAATGAAGAACACAAACTTAAAAACTCCAAACTCGACTTAACACAAATCGTACATAAACTTCTCAATTAAATGTGTGAATAACTTGCAATTTATCAGATAAAACTGTTTATAACATCAAAACAATCAAGCAAACATTAGAAACAAAAGTCCCAATTCTTGATTATAAACCCTAAAATTTGGATTTGACAATTACCAATCGATTGATTGATTTGATGATGAAATCAGATAAAACGGATCGTAGGCTTCAATCTGGTTGCTCATGCATCAAAAACCGAAATTTTCATCATCTCCAAAAGATCGATTTATCTTCAAGATTACTAAGAACAAGTATTAAAGTTTTCTATTATTTCTTTCAGATAATTATGAAATTTTCTTATTGTAAAGTTATGTTTATCTATACAGAATAATATATTGTACTAGCTATTTATATTTACGGAATATTGGTACCCCGTTGAATCATACCGGATATAAAATATTACATTTATTTGAGAAAACCGATCCAAAACGGTACCGATTTTGGTATAATTATCCAAATCTGTACATTTTGTACTGCGATCTTGGTCTCAGCGCTATGGTTACACGTACTACGAGATGATAATTATAATAGTTTAATAAAAAGTTCCCGTTTATCGAAAATACAGGTTTTATCGATTTACCAAAACAAATTTTATATGGAAAATATTGTGTCGGGACCCGCACGGGGAAAACCGTACGCCGGATCGAAAAAGTCAAAACATGGAAATTGCTCGGAATATTGTAATTAAGTTAGGAAGGAATTTTCAGAAGAGTTTCGGGTTATAAAATCGTAAAAACAGTTGAAGTCGGTTGGTTCCCGATTATACAAAATGGTTTATAAATACTCGGAAAAATAATTTATTAAATCCATAAATCATTTATAAAATCATATAACAATATAAAAATTGATAAAAAATATCACAATTATCTATACTTTATTTTGGACTTATAAAAATTAAAATACTCAAATTATATCATATTCACGTATCCAAACACATATACCACTTCACAGATAACTCACCAAAAATTCATATAATAATCACATAATATTTATTTATTAACAAAAATAATTACACGTCATATTCCGGATATTACATCCTTTCCCCCTTAAAAGGATTCTGTCCTCAGAATCTTTTAAGTAATAACTCGGGGTACCATTTTATGCATAACACTTTTTAAACCCCAGGTTGACTTTTCAACCCTTGGGTTTCTCCATAATACTCATACTGAGTTTATAACTCTCTTTCTTAACACCGTTTCTCTCTTTTCTATGTTTCCCTATTGGATTCTCAACATAGGACAATTCTTCCCGAAGTTCTATCGGCTCATATTCTATCGCATGTCTAGAATTCTATATTATACTTTTCTAACCTTGCCACATAGAAACATTATGAATATGCTACCCATGCGGGGTAACGCTAATTTGTATGCTATTTTACCGACACATTTCAAAATTTTAAAAGGTCCAACGTATCTCGGACCCAACTTTCTTTTCTTTTCTGACCTTGAATGTTCCCTTTTAACGGTGACATTGCTAATACTATTAGACCTCCCTCTTCAAACTTCGTACTCTTTCTAGCTTGATCTACACATTTCCTTTAATTATCCTGCGTGGCACTTAACCTTTTCTAAATAATCTTGACAGCTTCCTCCATCTGTTGTAGCAACTCTAGTCCAAGTATTTCACGTTTGCCGACTTCATCTTAATATACCGGTGATCAACATTTGCGTTCATAAAGAGCTTCGTAGGAAGGCATTTCGATACCGGCATGATAACAGTTATTGTAAGCAAACTCCACTAAGGACAAATGTTCGTCTCAATTTCCTTTGAAATCAATGGCACAAACACGTAACATGTCTTTAATTATTTGGATCGTTTTCTCGCTCTTGGCCATCAGTCTGCGGACGATAAGTTGTACCCATATTTGACTAAGTGCCTAACATTCTTGAAAACTTTTGCAAAATCTTGGATTGAATCGTGGATCTTGATTTGATACACTAGACGCAGGGACCCCATGACAAACTACTATTTCCTTCAAATACATGTGAACCAACTTATCCAGTAAATATCTTTCATTAATACGCAAGAAATGAGCTGATTTAGCCAACTTGTTCACCATAACTCAATTAGCATCGTGGTTTGCTTTCGTTCTTGGTAATCTGACTATAAAATCCAGAGTAATATACTCCTATTTCCATTCTGTATTTCTAATGGTTGCAATAATCCACTAGGCCTCTGACACTTGCCTTACTTCTTTGATATGCCTAACACCTCCTGATCCATTTTGAAATTTCCTTTTCGTATCCGGCTATCAATATTCTTCTTTAAACTTCTGTATATTTTGGCATTTCTTGAACGGATTAAATACTTAGGATTGTGAATTCCCTTTAGGATCTCATTCCTTAATTCTGCCACTTGTAGCATCCAAGTTCTGGAAGAAAATATGAGAATACCGTGATCATTCTTCTAAGCGCATAAATTTTCTCTTGTTAAACTATTAATATCCTGATCCATTATCTCCTCTTGACATCTCTTTATCTTCTCTTAACAATTCTGACTGAAAGGTCATACTATCCATCCTTGCTGTCTTTGAATTATATATATGACTTCCAACTCCAACTTCTAAAATTCCAGGGGTAATATTTTCGGTGCAGTCTCTATATTTACTTTCTCCTTTTTGCTTATCGCTTGCCACTACCTTTGCTTTTCCTTGTGAATACATACTTCAAACTCTTATGGTCCGTATACATCTTACACCTTTCTCCATACATGTAATGTTTCCTAATCTTTCAAAGTGAGTATTATTACTGCTAGTTCCAAGTTATGAGTAGGGTACTTCTGCTCATAAGGTTTCGGTTGTCTAGATGCATATACAATAATTTTATTGTGCTGCATCAACACACATCTTATTCCCTTAAGAGAAGTATCATTATAGAATACAAAATCTACTTGATCCTCTCAAAGTGATAAAACAGGTGCTGTGACCATTCTCTCCTTTAATTCCACAAAAATTTCTTCATACCCTCCCATTTCATATAAACTTCTCGTTATTCCTAGTAAGCTTCATCAAAGGTGTTGCAATCCTCAAGAGTTCTTGAACAAATTTCCGATAATAATCGGCCAATAATAAAACTTCTTATTTTTGTTGGTGCTTTTGGTCTTTCTTCATTCATAGTAACTTTAATCCCTGTTGGATCCCCTTTGGTCTTCTCCTCACTGATTATTTATGCTAAGAATTATACTTCCAGCTATCAAAGCTCTCACCTTGTAAACTTTACATACAACTTCTTTCTTCTCCGACTCCCCAGTTATCATTAAATGCTTTGCATGGTCCTCCGTTTACTTTAAGTAACACAAATACAGCTTATCCAGATATTCCTTAAAGATTCTGTCCATCAAGTTTAAATATTACTGGTATATTGGTTAATCCAAATGACATTACCAGAATTTTATAGCAACGGTACTTAGTTCTGAAAATTATCTTTGATATGTCCATAGGTTCAGTCTTTAATTGGTAATACCCAAATCTTAAATCAATCTTAGAAAATACTTTGCTTCTTTCATCTGATCAAACAAATCATTAGTTCGAGGTAACAGATACTTATTCTTGATAGTAAACTTGTTAACCTTTCGCTAGTCGACACATAATCTTATACTTCCATTTTTCTTATTAACAAATAATACCGGTGCACCTTATGGGGTATACTAGGTCTAATCGCTCCTTCTTTTAAGATCTCTTGCATTTGCTTTGCTAACTCCTTCATTTTAACTGGCGCTATTCTGTGCGGGGCCTTGGACACTGGCTTCATTTCAGGTGCTAAGACAATCGCAAACTTAATTTCTCTATCTGGAGGAAATTTTGGTAATTCGTCTGGAAACATATCTTTAAACTCATTAATTACTATAAAATCTTCAAATTCTGTTTGCTCCTGACTTCTATTTATCACATGATCATCATAGTGCTTACATCTTGGTCACCGTAACCTTTTAGCTTAAATCATCGTTAACAAATTCTTTACCTTCCTTCGTCCTCTAAACCTCATCATATTCTCATTTGGCGTCTTCAGAACTATCTTTTTATCACGACAGTCTATCTGGGCATCACGCTTAAATAGTTAGTCCATTTCGTAGAATAATGTCAAATTCTCCTATCTTAAATAATATCAAATCCTCACAAACTTATTGCTAGAAATCTCAATTCCACCATTGGTACTCACTTATATAACAATTACACGCTCTTGGTTTGCTAGTCCTTTAGTCATAATCTTATCAATTCTACAGGGTAATTCATCTTATCAACAAAACCTTGAGAGATAAACAATCAAGTTGCTCCCACATCTTTCAATACTTTAACGCATAAGGTATTCACAATAATCATTCACGTCATAACATCCCTATTCTGAATAACATATTTCACAGAAAAATTGTAAACTCTCATTCTTGGAGACGTATCCCTTATTGGAGTAGATCCCCTTGACTCTTAGTGCACCCCTGACCGGGGCTAGTGATTTGCAATCCTCGCCATATGCCCCTATTTTCTTTCCCTGCGTGAGAGGTAGATGGAACTTTGACCGCTTGGTTCATAATACGTTAATTTTTGTTTAAAAAACTTTCACAAAGAACGACAGTACAATGAAATAACTAGAAGGGTTCACAATTTAATAAACTTGGAGTTGAAAAGAAAGAAGAAGTAATAATTTGAATATGAATGAGACAACCACATTGGTACTTAAGATGGCCAGTCTTTCGTACCATACGACATACAACACATGATTAGGTGGCGTCCCACCTGACTCTTTATCATCCCGACAAAGCGTCTCACCATAATACTGCTCGTCCCAATCAGAGAGCAAACTTGAGGGGAAAATTAAATTTAAAAGGAATGTAACATCCTCCTTTTTCTTATCACCGTAAAGAATTTATTAAGGAAAGAAGTTCATGCATGTTTAGGAACCAAAAAGAATATACGCTGTAATATTGTAAAAAAGTATGATACTATTGGTCGCCATCCACATTTCATTTATGTACATCTTCTGAGCTTTTTTGATCAATAAATCCCATTCGATTCATTTAATAACTTCAGAGAGTCCGCTGAAATGTCATTGTAATTTAAGCACTAGGATAGATTCTTACTTATTTGTGTCATTAGCTTCGTACCTGCACGTATAATACTTTAACAATTCTATCATAATTGCGCTCTTGCCGGATAACTTCAAGTTTTATCAATGCCACTTAAAATGATGATTCTTTTGTTAATAATGTTCCTCTTTTAGAAAAGTCTGGGAATTTGCTCATCCTCCTTCAATCATGCTCATGCTTCTTTTAAGTCAATGAATCCTTTAATCTTTAATGGTCTTAGAAATTGGACAAATAGTTTCTCCGTACACTGATTTTGTTGTTCATCAAACAAGATTCACACTCTTCTGTTAGGACTAATCAAAACTTCTTCGTAATAGCGGGTCCACTTGGCCCTCAAAATCAACCGTACTAATTCCTGGAACACGTATTTTCTAAGTAATATGGTCTTATAACAAACAAGAAACTCAAGTTGTAACTTGACAACCAATTTCTTAAAACTTATTTTATTCAAAAAGGCTTTTAGAAATTTTGTAAGGGATTTTTTTTTGAAAACTTGTTTAAAATTTCGAAAATCGCACATCTGGTCGTCCTTACTGTATGAGTTGGTTGTTGTTCTCCTTACCCATAACAAAGTACTAATTTAAGGAAACAATCACATAAAGGTCCATTCACCTTAATCTACCTTCTTTCCTTTATTGGGTCCATTTTCCTTCCTTAATTGACGAAAACTTCAGTTGTCGTTGCATGTTATCTTATTCATAGCTTCACATTAAAGCTTCCGTACTGGTAATACTTCTGTCATCATATTTGCAGTTGTTAAGTAGAACAGGTTATCCAATAGTCAACAATTCGCCTGATGTCACATCACATTGTTACTATAAATATATCACATCGTCATAACACTATTATCTAACTTTAAGAAATTTCCAGATCCATACTCTTCTCTAATTCTCTTTCAAAACTAATCTAATCCATTCCACAAGCTTGTCATGGGTGGCCTAGTCACTAATGGCTTCTTTTAACCTGGTAGCAGCTATGTCTAGAACACATGAATTCTATTTCTAAACTCCTTCTCACCTTTATTAATAGCTCATACACTCACCATTTAATGTAGCTCTCGAATCCATTCTCATAGGTACTGTTGCTTTATAGGACAAGTTTTAAACTGGGGGTATAGAACAGGGTGTAGGGTAAACGGAAAAGAAGTAACACAAGAATAAACAGATGGAGGTTCTTAAATAGGTAGTCTCATATCGAGAGGTGGAAAAATAGCGTAGAATAGCTTGAAGGGGTGCAGCTGTTATAACAGGAGGTAATACAATTAATACTAATGGAAGAACAATGTGCGAGTCAAATCTGGGCGAAGATGATGGTCCTCTAACGGAAGGCTCCGAATGATCAGATGATACAGGGAAAATAGGATATGCCTTTGCCGTTATCTGAAAATCACATTGCAGGATAAGAATCTCGAATCGCAACACGAATCGTACCGAAATCCTACCATACAGTCACACTCAATCTCACAACGCCCTATATTTTTATTTCCTATTCCTAATCCTAGCCCTTTACCCAATCCCGACAATCTAGGCTTGTTTCAGTGACTTATAACCTGTAGCTCTGATACCAACCTGTGGCGCCCTCCAAACTCGGGTCGGAAGTTTGGGATCCACAACACACACAATATATATAAACCTGTATATGAAATATTATTTGCAATGACCCTACTTTACACAACCATGGATCGCAACAGGTTAAAGTATGAAAACAAAGCATAACCTTAACTTTTATTACAACGTACCAAATCCCAAGTAACTTAACTTATAACTGATAATGAATTTACTCACACAATCTTGCTAACTCACTACCATACAAAGCTCCTACTAGCTCGATCCAACTCAATCTAGAATCCTGGCTCGTACACTGGGCTGAGGAACCCTCGCTATCAACCATATCCTTTTTAACTGTAGAATACATAAAAAGATTCGCAAGAGTGAGCTAATTAGCTCAGCAAGTCATAATAATTATAACTGAGGTTAAACAATGCTCAAATAGGATGATTCAGAAGAATCAAGTTTCTTGTTGAACAATCATTAGAATTGGATATTCATTTTAAATTTTAAAACCAAGGTTAGGCTGTTGATCAGTCACGCACTAAACCCGAGAAAGGCACACGGCTCTGCTCTATAAACTAGATCCAAGGCACACATTGGCCTAATTCGACCACGAATCTGGTCTGACCACGAATCTGGTCCATATAAAGAAAACTATCCAACTTCAAAGCAGTTCAATATGATAAACAATGTATCTCAATAAAACAAGATCGTTGTTGTGAATATGTTGTGTACTTGATGATTTCATTAACAAAACACCTTGGTAAATTTTACTTAGTGAAAAATGTAGCACTCGACGGATAAGGATTATAGTCCTGACGGATGACTCAATATAGTCCCGACGGATGATGAGTTATTATCCATCGAGTGAGTAGCTTATGTAACAATAAGTCTGTAGCACATTTCTGCATACACATTGTTTAAATTCTGTAGTAGTTCTCAAGTCATGTTGACTTTAACTAGATATGCAGAATAGGTTGATTAATTGTACATAGATGATGTCTTGTAATTCTTCATAAATGAAATGAAGTCAAGTGCCAGATTGCTACCCGACGGATAAACAACAATGCCATTCGACGGATGATCAACAAGACAACCCGACGGATGATCATGAACTCGACGGATGATCATGAACCCGGCGGATAAAGAATTCAAACATCTGTTGACAATAACAACACAGTCACATGCGTCGAGTGTATGCAAATGGAATGTGGAAGCCTATTCAACTGGGTTTTAGAGAACAAAGAAGCATTGCCATTTCCATGCTATTATGAAGATATTCAAAGATGCTGGAAAAGAGTAATGAAGAAGCATAGTATTAGACTTGATAGTTTTTGTTTTATTATCCTGTCTTATTACTTTGTAATCTTGGTGATATATAAACCAAGATGTAGCAAATAGAACAACTAACTAAGCAACCAAGAGAGAAACATTTGTAAGCTGTATTCTTAGCATTTCTTTGCATTCTTAGTTGTTAAAATTTGTAAGCAGGTGTGAGCAAATTACTACACAGAGTTCTCTTGATATAATATATATATCTCTGGTGGATACATTCAAATCCACCAGAAAGTTTTTAAAGACCTGTGTTTTTAATTACTTGTGTTTTGATTCATTTCAAGTTATTATTCTGCACTCAGCAAATCAATTCACACTAATATATATCTATGTTAGAACACTTTTATTTGTGAAAAAGTTTCAAGAATTCCATTCAACCCCCCTTCTGTAATTCTTGTTGCATTGTTCGGGACTAACAATTGGTATCAGAGCAAGCTCTTGACAAACAAAGAGTTTAAAGATCATAACAAAACAGCAAGATGAACAAGAAGGATGTTGGAGTCAAGATTCCTTTTATGGATAAAGATAATTACCATCATTGGAAGGTAAAGATGCATCTTCATTTACTCTCTCAAGATGAGGCCTACGTAGATTGCATAGAAAGAGGCCCTCATGTACCAATGAGAGCTGCAACTGGAAATGAGCCATTTGTCTCCAAACCAAGGCATGAATGGTCTGATCCTGATATTGAACAAGTCAGGAAAGATAAGAAGGCCATGAATATCTTGTTCAATGGAGTTGATGGTGACATGTTTGACAACATCATCAATTTCAAAACTGCCAAGGATGTTTGGGATACAATACAGATTATCTGTGATGGTACTGAGCAAGTTAGAGAAAACAAGATGCAGCTACTGATTCAACAATATGAGCATTTTCATAGTGAAGAAAGTGGGTCTCTCACTGACATTTTTAGTAGGTTTCAAAAACTAGTAAATGCTCTAAAGTTGCATGGAAGGGTCTATCAGACAAAAGACTCCAATCTGAAGTTCTTTAGATCTCTTCCAAAGGAATGGAAACCTATGACAGTCTCATTAAGAAACTCTCAAGATTACAAGGAGTTTACTTTGGAGAGACTGTATGGCATCCTGAAAACTTATGAGCTTGAAATAGAGCAAGATGAGAGGATGAAGAGAGGAACAAAGAAAGGAGGATATATTACACTAGTTGCTGAGTTAGAGAAAGAAAAGGAGATGAAGATGGAAGCTGTTGAATCAACTTCAAAGGTCTGTGAAAACAAGGGCAAGGGGCTGGTAGCAGAAAATGAAGATTCTTTGAGCCAAGATGATATGGAAGATATTGATGAACATCTATCATTTCTTTCCAGAAGATTTGCCAAGCTCAAGTTCAAGAAAAACTTTGGAGCAGCCAAGCCAAATAGAAATATGGTGGATAAATCAAAATTTAAATGTTTCAAATGTGGCTTGGCAGGGCACTTTGCCAGTGAGTGTAGAAAGTCAGATTCCAGCAAGAAAAAGTTTGAGCCTGTGGATTATAAACAGAAATACTTTGAGCTGCTCAAACAAAAGGAAAGGGCTTTCATTACATAGGAAAATGACTGGGCAGCAGATGGTCTGGATGAGGATGAGGATGTCAGCTATGTCAATCTAGCCCTAATGGCCAAGTCTGATGAAACAGAGACAAGTTCTTCAAGTAATCGGGTAATCACCACTAACCTTGCACATTTATATTATTTGCGTGTTACACTTAAGTCTCTTATTAAGGAAAATGCTAAAATCAAAGATAACAATTTGTTTTTAAGTGAGAGGAATAATGTGCTAGATTCTCAGTTCATTGAATTTGAAAAAGTAAGAATTGAGTGCAAAATTGCTAAGGATGAATTAACTGAGTCCTTGAAGAAAGAAGAGATCTTGAAGAAGCAGCTTGAACGAGAAAAGGAGGTGATTAAGGCATGGAAAACATCTAGAGATGTTCATGCTCAAATCACCAAAGTTCAAGAGATTGAGTCCTTTTGTGATGCAGCCTGAGAGAAGAACAAGGAGAAGCTGGAATCCAATTTGGTGGAAGGATTGCTAACAGATGTAGACTCGACGGATGATGAGGGTCATCCGTTGGATAACAAAAAGGGTTATCCGTCGGGTGATATAAATCCCCATCCGTCGACTGTGAGCAAGCCTGTGAGTAAAGCCAAGCTTGTCAAGTTAAATGAGAAATATGAATCAGTTTCCAAGAATTTTGTTCCAGGAGAATCTAGTCAAGTGAAGAAGGAGAAGAAGGCTAATGTTGGTCATATGACTGTCAAGCAATTGAGTGACAGACTTGAAAAGATTGAGGTTAAAACAGAGGCTAAAAAGAAAAATAATAGAAATGGTAAAGTAGGAATTAACAAACACAATAACTACACACCTGATAAATATGCTCCTAGAAAAATCTGTGTCAAGTGTGGTAGTGTAAATCATTTGTCTGTTAATTGTAAATCTGCCATGCCTACTTCCATATTTGTGCCACCTCACTTTCCCAACATGAATGCCATGTCTCCTATGCCTATGAATGTTATGTCTTCATAGTTAATGAATCCACAGTTTGCTAATATGCCATTTGCACCTAATCCTTATTATGCTACATTTAGTATGCCACAAATGCCATTTAGCATGCCTTACTGGAATAACATGTTTACTAATAGTATGCCATTCCTTGTTAATCAAAATATGCATAATGATTCTGCTGTAATGAATGGTTTTAAAGTTTCAACTCAAATGACTAAGGATGAATCTGATATCCCCAAGTCAAATGAGATCAAACCTAAGAAACAGAAAAAAAAAGTTAACAAGGCAGGACCCAAGGAAACATGGGTACCAAAATCAACTTGATTTGATTTTGATGTGTACAGGGAAACATAAAGAAGCTATGGTACTTGGATAGTGGTTGTTCAAGACGCATGACTTGTGATTCTACTTTGCTCACAGAGTTCAAAGAGAGAGCTGACCCTTGTATTACTTTTGGAGATGACAACAAGGGTTATACTGTGGGATATGGCTTGATTTCAAAAGACAATGTCATCATTGAGGAAGTTGCCTTAGTGGATGGTCTCAAGCATAATTTGTTGAGTATCAGCCAGCTTTGCGATAAAGGCAATTCAGTAACCTTCAACTCAGAAGCCTGTGTTGTGACTAACAAGAGGAGCAACAAAGTGGTTCTCACTGGTGTGAGAAAAGGAAATGTGTACCTAGCTGAATTCAACTCATCAAATACAGAATTTGTTACTTGTCTTCTCAGCAAAGCAAGTCAGGATGAAAGTTGGCTATGGCACAAGAAGCTATCCCATCTAAACTTCAAGACCATGAATGAACTAGTAAAGAAAGAACTGGTAAGAGGCATTCCTCAAGTGGAGTTTTCCAAGGATGGATTGTGTGATACCTGCCAAAAAGGAAAGCAAATCAAAGCATCATTCAGGAAGAAGCGTGATTCAACAATTGAAGAACCTTGGCAACTGCTACACATGGATTTGTTTGGACCAGTCAATGTGTTTTCCATTTCAAGGAAAAGATTTTGCCTAGTAATTGTTGATGATTTCTCAAAGTTATCTTGGATATATTTCCTAAAGTCTAAAGATGAGGCTAGTGAAATCATCATCAATTATATAAGGCAAGTCAATAATCATCCTGATTTCAAAGTGAGAAGAATCAGGAGTGACAATGGAACTGAGTTCAAGAATTCTGTCATGAGAGCATTTTGTGAAGAAAATGGGATTTTGCATGAGTTTTCAGCAACAAGAACTCCACAACCGAATGTAGTAGAAAGGAAGAACAGATCACTTATTGAAGCTGCAAGGACAATGCTTGAAGAGTCTAAGTTACCAACATATTTCTGGGCCGAAGCTGTAAATACTGCATGCTGCACTCATAATATTTCTCTGATTAATCAAGCAAAATGCATGACTCCCTATCAATTATTCAAGAACAAGAAGCCAACTCTAAATTTTCTTCATGTCTTTGGCTGCAAATGTTATATCTTGAGAAATCAAACTGATCAGAATGGGAAGTTTGATGCTAAGGCAGATGAAGAAATTTTTGTTGGATATGCTGTTGGTAAAGCATATAGAGTCTACACTCTAAGAACCAACATTGTTGGGGAATCAATACATGTTGTGTTTGATGATAAAAAGATTGAAGGACTGCAAGATGGAGATTACCATGAGAGCCTCAAATTTGACAATGTGGAGATGGTTAGTGATGACAGTGATGATGAAAGTGATCAAGAAACAGTATCAAAGGATAATACAGAAAAATCTACTACAAATGAAGCACAAAATTCAACATATGTCGAGTTGCATAATGCTTCATCCATCGGGAGACAATCTGCCTTATCCGTCGGAAGGCAACCAGCTTCATCCGTCGGTACTCAAGATTCACCATCCGTCGGGTTATCAAAAGGAGTTGTGAGTCAGGATAGATCACTTACAGAAAGCTCCCCTTTCTCAAATCAAAGATCCATTAACTCAAGGGGAGTTTCTAACAATCAAAAATTAATCACACATCAAGATAACAATGAGGCCTCTTCATCTAGAGCTAATCTACCTCAACAAAGAAAATGGACAAAGGATCACCCCTTTGAGCTCATCATTGGTGATGTATCTTCTAGAGTTCAAACAAGGAGAGCAATTCAAGAAGAATGTCTTTACAACAGCTTTCTTTCTAAGGAAGAACCAAAGAAGGTAGAAAAAGCTTTGTTGGATCCTGATTGGATTTTAGCTATGCAGGAGGAGCTAAACCAATTTGAGAGGAATAAGGTATGGAAGCTGGTGCCCAAGCCTAGAGGAAAGAATCCAATTGACACCAAATGGGTATTCAGAAACAAGATGGATGAAAATGGCATAGTAGTCAGGAACAAAGCTAGATTGGTTGCTAAGGGCTATTGTCAACAAGAAGGAATAGATTTTGATGAAACATTTGCTCCTGTTGCAAAACTTGAAGCCATCAGAATCTTCTTAGCCTATGCAGCCCATGCCAATTTCAAGGTCTATCAAATGGATGTCAAAAGTTCCTTTCTGAATGGAGACTTGGAGGAGGAAGTCTATGTCAGTCAGCCTCCTGGTTTTGAAGATCCAAATTTTCCAGAATATGGCTACTATCTTTTGAAAGAACTTTATGGACTGAAGCAAGCACCTAGAGCCTGGTATGGCACTTTATCAAAGTTCCTTTTGGAAAATCACTTCACAAGAGGTACCTTAGATAAAACTTTATTCTTTAGAAATTTTAATGGCTCTAGTATACTTGTTCAAATTTATGTAGATGACATTATTTTTGGCTCTACAGATGAAAAACTTTGCAAAAAGTTTGCCAAATTGATGCAGAGTAAGTATGAAATGAGTATGATGGGAGAACTAACTTACTTTCTTGGTTTGCAAGTTAAGCAAGTTAGTGATGGAGTATTCATTAGTCAAACTAAATACATTTATGATCTTTTAAAGAAGTTTGATCTAATGGATTGCACATCTGCAAAAACTCCCATGGCCACTGCAACTAAGCTTGAATTAAACACTACTGAGAAGTCTGTGGATATTTTAAGTTATAGGGGCATGGTTGGCTCACTTCTGTACTTAACAGCTAGTAGGCCAGATATAATGTTTGCTACATGTTTATGTGCTAGATTTCAAACTGATCCTAGAGAATCTCACTTAGTAGCTATCAAGAGAATTTTTAGATATCTCAAGGGAACACCAAAACTTGGCATTTGGTACCCTAGAGATTCTGGTTTTGATCTAACTGGTTATTCAGATGCAGATTATGCAGGTTGTAGAATTTATAGAAAAAGTACAACATGAACCTATCAATTTCTAGGAAACAAGCTTGTGTCCTGGTTCAGTAAAAAGAAAAATTCAGTTTCTACTTTCACAGCTGAAGCTGAATATATTGCTGCTGGCAGTTGCTGTGCACAGATTTTGTGGATGAAAAACCAATTGCTAGACTATGGTCTGCAAGTGGAAATAATTCCCATTTTCTGTGATAACACAAGTGCAATTGCCATCACTGAAAATCCAGTACAACATTCAAGAACAAAGCACATAGATATAAAGTACCATTTCATAAGGGAACATGCAATGAATGGTACTATGGAACTACATTTTGTTCCAAGTGAAAAGTAGCTTGCAGATATTTTTACCAAGCCACTGGATGAATCCACCTTCTCAAGGTTGGTAAGTGAGTTAGGTATGCTTAATTATTCTTAAATATTTTCAGATAATTTGCAAGTTGTAATGCAGCCAGAAATTTAATTGATTCCACTGTCTAAGATGGAATTTTGGCTAAGTCAAAATTTACATCTCGACGAATGATCTTTATCCATCGAGTTTGATCATCCGTCGAAATATTGTTTGTAAATAAAAATCAATTATTTTTCTAGAATATTTTATAACTCGACGGATAACAGTTTATCCTCATCCGTCGAATTGTCTTAATCTCAGCCGTTAATTTTCTGAACATTATCCATCGAGTATACTTACAGTTTGTAAGCATAACACGACGGATAATTGATGGAATTTTTACAGTTTATTTTTTAAACGGCTATTTTAGGCAATTTTTATTGGTTACTTTATTTTACTTTATATTTTTTGACATTTATTTTTGAGATAGTATAAAAGCTTATTTCATTTCCATTGCTTTTCTTTTATCATTCTCAAATTATCTGCTCTAAATTCTCTCTTTCTCAAAAGCAATTAGCATCTCTATCTCTGCAATTTCCACTCTCTAACAATGGCACCAGTAGTCAAGATCATGTCACAAACTGGATACATCTATGAGAAGAACAACTTCACGGCTCTAGTAAATAAGGGGATTCAACATTCAAGTGACTACCACAAAATGATGGATTTTGTGAAGAACTGCAAACTCAATTATGCAATGCTAGAATCACCCACCATCTTCTGTGAGGTTGTTGAAGAGATGTGGACTACTGCTTCATACAACTCGACAGATAAGACCATCACACTCACCATTAAAGGTAAGGAATTCCGTATTAATAGTGATGTTATCAAAGCATGTTTTAAGATTTCTGATAATACTGTGACCTCACCACACGCAGACACTGATATAGTTAATATGCTTAATTCCATGAACTATGCACTCTCTACTTCTAAGTTAAGTGATATTAGGAGATTGGGTCTTAGGAAGGAATGGAGTTTCATGTGTGATGTAGTGATTAAGGTCTTTTCTGGTAAAACCAGTAATTTTGATTCTGTCAATATTTCCATGCTTAACATGCTTTACATGCTAGTTACAGATAAGTTCTTTAATTTTAGTGATCTTGTTTTGTTTGAGTTGGGATTTAAATAAGGAGAGTTAAATAAGAAGGGAAAAAATATTTATTATGCTAGATTTTTCATGATGTTAGCTAACCACCTCTCTGAGGAAATTGTGCTTGAGAACCCAAAAAACAAATTAGATTGTTGGGCTCAAGAGAGAAGAATTATTGCAGATTTGAACAGGGCAAATCATCACAAGGAGAGGCCACTCTTCTATTTCCCTGTAATGGAAGCACATCAGGTAAGTGAGATAAGTTCATCTGTCCCTACTATTCTAACCTCATAAATTTCTTTGAATTTCAGTGTAGCTATGGCAACTGTGTCAATGACCCAACAGTTGCCTACCCAAGCTACTAAATCATCAAAAATTTCAAAATCCAAATCAAAGAAAGCCCCCTCTACTATCTCTCAAAAGATGCCAGTTGCAAAATCCACCAAAACCAAAGAGGGGAATGTGAAGGTGGGTAAGGTAGGTGAGGGACAGGGTGAACATAAAAGAAACCCTGAGAATAAGGATGGAGAGTTGAGTGGTTCCCAACCTAGCCACACTGCAGTTTGCCAATAAATTGCAGTGATTAATAAGGACAAAAGCTCATTTCTAGTTGCATCCTCCCAAAAGGATGTGACTATTGAACAAAGTTGTCAACCAAGAGCACATGTCAAAAGGGTAAGGGACACTAGCTCACCCCAAACTTATGCTAGAAAGAAGAAATCCAAAATCTTTGGGGATGCACAGGGTTCAGACACTGTGCAAACTGGTGCTAAAGACACAGTCACTGCACCTTCAGAAATTCAGCTTGATGTGGCTCCAATAAATATGGAGTCACAGCCAAAATCATTAGTTATAGAAGCACCTCAAACACCAAATTCTCCCACAAACTCTATAGATGTGGACATGATCAACACATCAATTCCTGATTCCTCTTCTTTAACTTTGTTGGGGAAGCTAAAATCTAGTGCAAGTGAGCATCATCTTTTGGATGATTTGTTGGCTCACTTGCCAATTCTTTCAGGAACTGTTGAAACATCTGTGCCCAAAATCTCATCAATCAGCACAGAGTCCACAATAGTTTCAATTCCAAGTTCATTAATTTCTACTCTCTCGATGGATATTACTCATCCGTCGAGTAGTGATTGTATCCCGACGGATAAGCTTAACAACATTTATCCATCAGATAGTCAAACTGCTAACCCGATGGATATTTCTCATCTATCGGGTGTCTTTGCACAACTTCAAATTTCATCTATTATCTCTAGTGTAGAAGACTTAGTGGTTGTACAGTCACTCTTAGGATTGAGAGAAGAGAGTGTTATGAGTGAGAGTCTGGGTTGCTCCCAGGAAAAAGGAGAGGAAAAGAGTGAAAATATGCAATCCATTTCTACAGGATTGGCAAAAGAGAGTGAGGGGAGTCCCACCTTAGATGGTGAAGGTGAGGGTGTGAGGGTGGGAAGCCAGGGTGAGACCCTGATGCAACAAAAGAGAGAACAAGAGAGAAATGCAGGTACATGAGCTATAAGGATGTATGTCATTACTAGTGAGTTAGTGAATGTCCAGAATGCAGACAGGGAGGGACTATCTCAGTAACCTCAAGCTGTTATAGATTCCACCTCCCTTGATGCTGAGGCATTTACTCACCCTGTTCCAGCTTATCAACTTCTAGCTGAACAGGGCAATGACAATACAGAAAGGATGCTCAATTTGGTGCATACCACTTAGTCAATGCTAAGAGCTAAGGATGCCATCACAGCTTTTCCCTCTACAGCTGGTGATGTTGATTATGAGACTGGTGGTTCAACAGATTTCTTTGGAGATGAGGGTGGAGATAGTGAAGAAGAGCCAGTGGACATAGGGGGAGAAGTAGGTTCCAGTTCAAGATCAGGCATGCCATCATGGGCATTTTCAAAGCATTGTGATGAACACTACTTCAAGACAACCCTGATCTAACTCATAAATCAGACAAATTCCGCTCTTCAAACCATTACATATGCTAACACCAAGAGCACATCTTGCTTCTCTACAACTACAACAGATTCAAGGCTAACAATATGCTAGAGATGTCAACACCATCAAGGGTGATATTGATGAGATGAAAAGGCTATTTCTGACAAGATGGACTCTAAGCTTCCAGAAGCCATAATGCTTGACATCAAGAGACAACTCAGGAAAAATTCTGATCTTGCCACAAAGATAGATGCCTTGGATACAAGAATGTCAGCTATGGAAGCATCTCTAACAGCCATTCATCTTCATCAAGCTCAACAGACAGACTTGCTTCAGAAACTGGTGGCTGCACAAACCTCCTCCTCAACTCAACTTGATGATAACAAAAAAAGGGAGAAAGGACCAGGTGAGGGGGATAAGCTTCACATTCAAATCAGTAAAGTAATTGTGCCTATAATTGCTTTCACCAAGCCACCAGTAACAGAAAGTATTGATCTGATCAATGAAGCAACAACCAATTTAAAAGAAGCTGAAAAGGAGCAGTTGAAGCCAATCAACTGGGAGAAAATTGACGAGGACATACAAAAGAAGTTTGGGCTAGTAAAGAAGCTAGAAAAGTCAGCCATTCATCACTCTTAAGTCAAGTAGATTTCTGTGAATGAAATGAGCATGATCTATCTGGAAAGAGGACAGCCATCCTGCATCAAATCTCCAAAGGCTGAAATAATTCTAAAACCAAGGGTGAACTATCCAAAATCATCATTAAAGAACCCTTTGGATACAGTGTATGAGACACCTACGCCTGATGAGAAGAAGCTTCTGTCAAGATCAATCGCCTTCTACAAGGATCCAGCTGATTCAGCCTTAAAAAGGAGAATTGCTAAAGTTTTCAGAAATGAGAAAGAAATTTGTGTGGTGGCTGGACATCCTCAATTTACTCAATCAAAGAGAGAAGAAAAGGCAAGATTGAAGCAAGAAAAGAAGCAAGCTATTCTAGATGCCAAAAAGGCTAAGCAAAAGAAAGAACAAGCTGCTATCTTGGCCAAGCTACAAGCTGTGAAACCAATACACCCAATTCTTGCTCAGCCATCTGAAATCACTGAATCTCAAGATACAAAGAAGCAAGTTGAACCACAACAGAAGAAATCTCAGAGATACAAGGAATTGGCCAAAAGAACCAAAAGGAAATTGAATTTTTTGGTAAGGAATTGGAGGATCAGTTTCCCAAGGAATCCACTCCAACTACAACTCAAGCATCAAAACCCTTTGTGGTATTTGAAGACATCAAGGTGGTGGATCCTTACAGGAACATTCATGGTGAACCTATTGTGCCTAAGGATGAACCAATAGACTGAGAGAACCTACCAATTCCTGACTTTAATTTTCCAATCCTTAACAACCCAAAGAGGACAAAATTAAGAGCAGTCAAGAAAGTGAAGTTATCACCTCTTAAATACAAATCTCTAGTTAAAGCTCAATCTAAAGTCAATAAGGGAGATTACATGTACTTGTGTGACATCAAGGAATTCTCTGATCTAAATCTCTATCTAGATGAACTAGAAGAAGTGAGAGGGATTGATGCATACAGAAATCTACCTGAAAGGTTAGTTTTCAAGTACAAGGGAGGAAAGGAGATTCAATGGCCACTTCACAGGATCCTTCAAGAAAGCCAAGTTGTACTGATTAAGGTTTATTCATCTTTCAAGAATAATTTTGGGTTCAATATAACTGCAAGAAGACTGGTTCTAAAGAAGATTGAAGAACTGAGAAGTATAAGAGCTAAAGATGCACTCCCAAAGACTCTAATTATTCCTTACATAGGGAGAAGAGTGCATTTAAGGCCCTACTTGCTGATGGAGTTCATGGATGACAAAGGAGTTAGAAGATTTTTCAGATTAGAAGACCAATTGAGCATCTCTAGCAATGAGACTCTTTTGGAGATGCAAGAAAAGCTAAATCTCTCAGAATCTGATGAACTAGAATTCCACAGACAGCTCCAAAATCATATAGAAGAAAACAACAGAAAGCTTGGAAAGAGATCCATACCTTCAAGGAACTAGATAAATCTGCTCAGGCTAGATGAGCACCTTGAAAATGACTGTGAGCTAAACTTTGTACATTTTGATAATAGAAGCACCTTACAGTTTTATCTACTTACTTTCAAAGTTGTATTTTTAGGGTGTTTTGTTATCATCAAGTTTCTCTTAATTTATGGCTACAATTCCAGTAGACATAAATTGGGGGAGATTGTTGTGAATATGTTGTGTACTTGATGATTTCATTAACAAAATACCTTGGTAGATTTTACTAAGTGAAAAATGTAGCACTCGACGGATAAGGATTATAGTCCCGACGAATGACTCAATATAGTCCCGACGGATGATGAGTTATTATCCATCGAGTGAGTAGCTTATGTAACAATAAGTTTGTAGCACATTTCTGTATACACATTGTTTAGATTCTGTAGTAGTTCTCAAGTCATGTTGACTTTAACTAGATATGCAGAATAGGTTGATTAATTGTACATAGATGATGTCTTGTAATTCTTCATAAATGAAATGAAGTCAAGTGCCAGATTGCTACCCGACGGGTAAACAATAATGCCATTCGACGGATGATCAACAAGACAACCCGACGGATGATCATGAACTCGACGGATGATCATGAACCCGATGGATAAAGAATTCAAACATCTGTTGACAATGACAACACAGTCACATGCGTCGAATGTATGCAAATGGAATGTGGAAGCTTATTCAACTGGGTTTTAGAGAACAAAGAAGCATTGCCAATTCCATGCTGTTATGAAGATATTCAAAGATGCTGGAAAAGAGTAATGAAGTAGCATAGTATTAGACTTGATAGTTTTTGTTTTATTATCCTGTCTTATTACTTTGTAATCTTGGTGATATATAAACCAAGATATAGCAAATAGAACAACTAACTAAGCAACCAAGAGAGAAACATTTGTAAGCTGTATTCTTAGCATTTCTTTGCATTCTTAGTTGTTAAAATTTGTAAGCAGCTGTGAGCTAATTACTACACAGAGTTCTCTTGATATAATATATATCTCTGGTGGATACATTCAAATCCACCAGAAAGGTTTTAAAGACCTGTGTTTTTAATTACTTGTGTTTTGATTTATTTCAAGTTATTATTCCGCACTCAGCAAATCAATTCACACTGATATATATATATATATATATATATATATCTAAGTTAGAATATTTTTATTTGTGAAAAAGTTTCAAGAATTCCATTCAACCCCCCTTCTGTAATTCTTGTTACATTGTTAGGGACTAACAATCGTAATCAACAGTAATAAAATATTTGTATAAGAGCATGGTACAATTCATGAGTACCACAAGGGTATATCAAAGTATGTATAAGAATTGGCCTTCAGCCTGTAGGAGAATCAGGTATTAGATGAACAATGATTTTACAAGGTTTAGTTCTTTGATATTACAAAGAATGGTTGGGGTATAAAAGTTTTTGTATGTTCAAATAATCATGTTCCAGTGCTTGGTGTTTGGTGGTTATATATTTGGAGAGTAGTATCATATATTTATGGTTTAGTATCTGAAAATCAATAAGGGATGGTTTATAAAGAATAAGGCTTACGGCTCAAAGATCAAATGATGTGATCTGAGTTCAAGGCTGTATGATTCAAAGTACTCATAATATAAAATAGTGTTATTTTGAATATTAACAATATGTCACAAGAGAATTTAGAAATATTTGCAATATATCTCGAGAAAGGTTTAGAAGTACTTGCCTTATCACAAATGATTTCAACTTCACTTGTACTTGTCTAATGACTCTATTCAACAACCACTCGTCTACTTTTCCTATGCCTCGCTTCTATTCTCCGACCACTTGCTTTATTTTCCACGTATCAATTCCATTTTCTGATCACCTGATTCCCTTTCCTATGCCTTGCTTACTCTGCTAGGCATCATAAGTATTTATCAATAGTCATCTCTAATTGTCACATAGACGCCATAAGGTTTCATCTACCCTTCGTGTCACCCAAATCCGATTTACGGATTGAACGATACGATTAAAACAGTCATATAATATATACATGTACATTTAACACATCAATCAGTTCACATATAACACATAACACGTAAGATTTTCGATGAAAATACTTTTCAAAGATGATTTGCTGTTAAAATGATTTTTCGGATATTTAATATGAATTCTTAAACATTTTTCGGAATTTAGACGGGCCGTCAAATTATTTTAAAATGGTAAACAGGGTTCGATTTACCAAATCTGGCTTCAAAATAATTTTATAATAATTATCGAGCCTTGAAAACAATTTAAAATAATATTTTAAAGCTCGAAACTATTTTTCAGAATTTTTAAATCAAAGATAAATAATTAAATCAAATTAAATGATTAATTAAAATCAAATAATAATTAATTAAATCAATCAATTAATTTTTTAATTAATTGACCAATTAACTAATTAATTATTAACTAAAATTAATTAACTAATTAATTCAGATTTATTTTTAAATTAAAAAGAATTTTTGAATTTAAAAGTGAATTTTAGAATTTAAAATAAGAATTTTGAATTATTTCTAAAAATAAATTCCAGAAACAGGTTTGTATAATTGGAATTGGGGAAAATGAATTAATGCCTGGTGAGAGTTTAAAAAAAACGGGTCATGAGGTACAAGACCCGGGTCGGGTTGAAGCTGACCCGATTCTGGAAAAACAGCCCAGTTTCTAGCGATTTTGACCGACTCCGGTGATCCCTGATAACCCCCAAAATCAGCTGTTTTAATTCGTTTAACAGTCTAGTCATCAAAAATACAAGCCCAGAAATCAATCCCAGGCGACAACATCTTCCACTGGCCGTCTAATAACGATTTTCGGCCTTAAAACCATGGAAACCGGCGAGCTATACAAGGTTTTCCGGCGACGATCGAAAACACCATTTAATAAACCAAATTCAACAATAGAGGTACTAAATCGAAGCTTGTGCGATATACAATCTAACACAATCAATTTCATATCATAACCATCAATTAACAGCTCGTAAAATTGAATCAAAATGAAGAACACAAACTTAAAAACTCCAAACTCGACTTAACACAAATCGTACATAAACTTTTCAATTAAATGTGTGAATAACTTGCAATTTATCAGATAAAACTGTTTATAACATCAAAACAATCAAACAAACATTAGAAACAAAAGTCCCAATTCTTGATTATAAACCCTAAAATTCGGATTTGACAATTACCAATCAATTAATTGATTTGATGATGAAATCAGATAGAACGAATCGTAGGCTTCAATCTGGTTACTCATGCATCAAAAACCGAAATCCCCATCATTTCCAAATGATCGATTGATCTTCAAGATTACTAATAACAAGTTTTAAAGTTTTCTATTATTTCTTTCAGATAATTATGAAATTTTCTTACTGTAAAGTTATGTTTATCTGTACAGAATAAGATATTGTACTGGCTATTTATATTTACGGAATATTGGTACCCTGTTGGATCATACTAGATATAAAATATTACGTTTATTTGAGAAAGCCGATAAAAAACGGTACCGTTTTTGGGATAATTATCCAAATCTGTACATTTTATACTGCGGTCTTGGTCTCAGCGCTTTGGTTACACGTACTACGAGATGATAATTATAATAGTTTAATAAAAAAATACCGTTTATCGAAAATACGGGTTTTATCGATTTACCAAAACAAATTTTTTATCGAAAATATTGCGCCGGGACCCGCACGGGAAAACCGTACGCCGGATCGAAAAAGTCAAAATATGGAAAATGCTCGGAATATTGCAATTAGGTTAGGAAGGAGTTTTCAGAAGAGTTTTGGGTTATAAAAACGTAAAAACGGTTGTAGTCGGTTAGCACCCGATTATACAAAATGGTTTATAAATACTCGGAAAAATAATTTATTAAATCCATAAATCATTTATAAAATCATATAACAATATAAAAATTGATAGAAAAATATCACAATTATCTATACTTTATTTTGGACTTATAAAAATTAAAATACTCAAATTATATCATATTCACATATCCAAACACAGATACCACTTCACAGATAATTCATCAAAATTTCATATAATAATCACATAATATTTATTTATTAACAAAAATAATTACACGTCATATCCCGGATATTACAGCTGAAAATATGGGGGTGATAAATGGAGGACGCGGGAAATTTAAAAATGAGGTGCTTGTTTTGGACTCTAAACGAAAAAGAACAAAATTGCAGGAGAATCAGGAGAGAAATAAGGAAGTTGAGATTGTTATGGATAATCAAATGGCTACCGGGCCAGAAAACGGGTTAGAGGCGGGTCTTGGATACCAAGCCTGCCTAGAAAAATGAGTCTATTAGCGTGAAATTTTCGTGGGTTGGGTAAATCACAGACAATTCAATTTTTAAAAGAAATCACCCAAGAAAAAAAGCCCAGCATTATTTTTTTATCAGAAACTTTATCAAAAGAAAAGAAAATAAAAGAAGTATGTAGGAGTATAAATTTTGAGGGTTATGTTGCAGTCGATGTTCAAGGGCGTAGTGTTGGCCTCGCTCTAATGTGGAACAATAAGGAAGGGTGCAGAGTGACGAAGATCACGGGAAACTATGTTGACTTTAAAGTTACGAACGAACAAATTAGAAGCTGGAGATATACAGGTTTTTATGGCTTCCCATAAAGGCAAAGAAGGTATGAGTCGTGGGAGATGTTAAGAGAATTGGCTAGGGAATCAACACTACCCTGGTGTGTTATCGGTGACTTTAACGATATGATGTTTGAAACAGAAAAAAAGGGAGGTAGGAAGCACCCGTATAATTTGTTGATAGGTTTTACAGAGACAATAAATGACTGTGGGTTACAGGATTTAGGGTATATAGGTGAAAATTTTACATGGGAACGAGGGAGAGGCAAACAGAATTGGGTTCAAGAAAGGTTGGATAAGGGAGTTGCAACTCATAGTTGGTGTGATTTGTTTCCATTGGCGGAGGTGCAAACTATTGAAGTGACAACATTAGACCATCTTCCATTATTACTAAACCTTATGAAACAATTGTATGTGTCGAGGGGAAAGCGATTCAAGTTCGAAAATGCATGGATTAGGGAGCAAGATTGCAGGGGTATTGTGAAGCAAGGTTGGGAATGAGCTGGGTGTGGTAATATTTTGGAGAAAATTCGTAGCTGTGGTAGTAAGTTACAGGAGTGGGGAGGGGAGCAAAATCGTAAATATAAACAACAAGTGCATGATTGTAAAAGATTACTACGAAACTTACAGTCAAGAAGGGATGCAGCTGGGGTCAAGCAATATAGTAAGATTCGAAATACTTACTTGAAGTTGCTGGAAAGATAGGAGATATACTGGAAGCAGAGAGCTAAGAAACATTGGTCGCGAGAAGGAGATAAAAGTACTCACTATTTTCACCGTTTTGCTTCTACGGTAAAGAAGAATAATAACATTGATCGTATTAAGGATGTGAATGGTGAGTGGCAGGACTCAAAGGAATGAATTCGTAATGTGATCGAGAACTATTTTGAGGAGTTATTTAGTTCATCAAACACTCAGGGCCAGCTATCTATAAGAGAGAAAGTAAATTAGGTAACAGAAAGAGACAATGAGGAGTTGCTGGAGGAGGTGCACGAAAATGAAGTTAAGGAGGCAATTTTTGCCATGGCCCCGGATAAAACATGTGGACCGGACGACCTAAATCCGGCATTTTTTCAAGTGTTTTAGGATATTGTTAAGAATGATATGATTATTTTTTGTCGAAGGTTTATGTAGTTTGGAGAATTGCCCAGCGAAGTGAATGAAACTGTGATATGCTTGATACCAAAGGTTAAGGAGCCAAAGGTGATGGGAGATCTTCATCCCATTTCCTCGTGCAATGTGTTAATGTGAATTCGAACGAAATTTATAACGAACAGGTTGAAGAAATTCTTGAGTTCAATATTATTGGATAGACAAAGTGCTTTTGTGGAAGGTCGGTTACTAACATATAATGCTTTAAAATCCTTCGAAATTAATCATTACATAAAGAGGAAGACTCAAGGAAAGGAGGGGGTAGCTGGTTTGAAAATTGATGTTTCAAAGGCATACGACCAATTGGAGTGGGCATATATGTTGGGTTTCGAGCACATAAACACAACGGAAACATTAATTAAAAACGTAAAAAAAAAAGAATTTTCGAAACCCACCGCATGATCCATGCGAAAAACATATATTTAATTCGTAGATCAGATTGTTTACCTTAAGAAGTTTTACAAATTGGTTGACTAATGGAGATCCAAAACTTGTTCAATCACCACGCATCCCGCTCTCGCAATCTACGCTCTATCGGTATCCACACGAATGCTTGAACTCAAGGATTGGATGTGTACTAGCACGAACTCGTTTCTTCTTGCTCTCTCCATCTTCTATCTTGGTGGCTAGGGTTTTTGTAAAAGTCTTTTTTTTTTCACCCAAAAATCAGTCACACAAGAGATAATATATAGAGAGTAGAGAAATGAATTATAACTCTTAACTAATTAGGAGTTATTCGTAATTCAAAATTCCTATTTATATTATAATAAGTCTCACTTAATTATTTAACAAATAAATTTCATAATTAATATTAGTAAATTTGAATATCATTATTTATCTAATTAATTAAGTCAAACTTAATTAATATTATAAATAATTTAAATTACTTTAATTTAATTTAAATCCAATTTAAATTAAATAATCCTTCAAACATTCTTTGTGTGTGACCCTATAGGTTATTATTACATTGGTAACGAATTTTAAATCTAATTAAAAATCGTAAACAATGAGCGGCATCTAGTAATACATCATTGCTACCCAAGTACTAATATTTAAATCGGTGATCGATTAAACCTTTCGTGAATAATGTACAATGTAATATAATCCCTTTAACCAAATATTATAGATTAAACTAGAGGCATGTAATGTGTCATCCTCATCATAGTTTAATCCAAGTTTCATTGATCAATGAGTAGACTATCATATCAAATCAACATTTGAGCATGGTCACGCATTTCATAGTCTATCTCACACAGGAGGCCAATAATATCACTCCTAAAATAGGAGGGTTAAATCCCATCTAGATCATTCATATTTCTCATATAATTCATAATATACCCAATGTCCACTTTTATCATTACCCGGTCAAGGATAACTTTTAATGGAATCAATATATATTAATTCTCGTAGAGAAATATAATGACTTCAGGTCTAAGGACCATTACATCATTATCACTATGAGAATTACTTATGACACAACAGACATGTAGAATCTCACATTTGGGTTTGTCCAGCACCATGTACATATACATCTGCCTGTGTTTTTGACTTTAGTATCATCATACCTATGATCAATGAGATGTGATCATCAGTCAACAAACACACCAGTCTTAATGCATTATTATTGTCCCTTAATAATAATACTCGACTAGGGACCTTTAGGAATATTAATACTATTCTCATAATCTCATTTCTAAGTCACGTACTTAGAGATATAGAATTGCATATCATATTCCAAGGACATTTATTAATCTAACATTTATATCGCAGTAAATTAAGAATTAATAAATTATAAAGAGAGTAATCGATAGAACATAAATATTAATAATCCTAATATCTTAAACTAAAACATCATAGTGTTGTCTCTAGGGCACAACCACTAACAATCTCCCACTTGCACTAGAGCCAATCACCCATGTATCTAATACTCATGGAACTAGTATGACCATCATACTTCTGCTGCGACAAAGCCTTAGTCAGTGGGTCTGCAACACTATATCTCCTTGATTATTAATCTCATTAATAAGGTGATATCGCTTAAGGACATGCCTAAACAGCCTCCTTAGCTGTTTCAAAAATATCAATATATTTGGCTTCCATTATAGAATCATCAATGTTCTTGCTGTGAACTATTCCAGCTAACATCACTTATATTTAGACAAAACACAATACAGACATTAACACGTAATCATCCTTGTCTGTCCAAAAATTTGGTTCAGAAACTAGCATCAGTGTAACCCTTTACAACTAGTTCCCTATCTCCTCCATACACCAAAAATAAATCTTTAGTCCTCTTTAAGTACTTAAGAATATTCTTGAAAACTATCCAGTGACCCTCACCTGGATTAGACTGGTATCTGATCGTCATGCTCAAAGCATACGAAATATCAGGATAAATACATATCATTATACACATTATAGATCCAATTGCTGACGCATCTGGAACTTTCTCAAACGGCCCTTATCATCAAATTATTTAGGGGGCAATTATCTTTTGAGATCACTATCTCATGAGACATCCAAACATATCCTTTCTTTGTCTCCTGCATACTAAAATGATGCAATATTTTATCAATGTATGTACTCCGACTAGGTCGATTAATCTCTTCAATCTATCTCTATAAATCTTGATCCCTAATATATAGGTAGCATCGCCTAAGTCTTTCATCGAGAAACTATTTCTTAACCAAGTCTTAACAGCCTGTAGAGAAGGTATGTCATTCCTTATTTGTTATATGTCATCTACATATAATACTAGGAATGCCACATGGCTCCCACTAACCTTCTTGCAAACACATGGTTCATCTTCATTTTGAATAAAGCCAAACACTTTGACCGTTTTATCAAAATGAATATTCATTCTCCTTGAGGCTTGCTTCATTCTATAAATAGATAGAAGCAATTACAAACAATCTTAGCAAACTTTGGATCGACAAAACCCTCAGGTTGTATCATATATGCATCCTCTTCAAGGCTCCCATATAAGAAAGCAGTTTTGACATCCATTTGTCAAATCTCATAGTCAAAGTAAGCAACTATTGCTAACAAAATCCTGATGGACTTGTCCATAGTAACTAGTGAAAAAGTCTCATCATAGTCTATACCATGAATTTGTTTGAAACCTTTTGCCACTAGTCGCACCTTATAAGTCTGTACTTTACCATCCATGTCTGTTTTCTTCTTGAAAACCCATTTGCACCCTATAGGTTTTACCCCTTTGAGTGGATCAACTAAAGTCAATACTTTATTTTGATACATGGATTCCATCGTGGATTTCTTAGCCTCCAGCCATCTCTCGGAGTCTGGACTGTTCATATCATCTTGGTAGGTGTGAGGCTTATCCTTATCCGTAAGCATCACCTCACCATCTTGAGTCAAAAGAAATCTATAATTTCTCCCGGACTCATGGTGAATCCTACTAGATCTATGAATAACATGTATTTCCTAAACAGGATTACTTTCAACATTTTGATGTACATCCTGATCTTATCATAACTCTGGTTCAAAGTTATCATGTGGTTCTCGATCTTCATCGAGATGTATTATCCTCCCACTGATTTTCTTAGAAAGTAGTTCTCCCTCAAGAAATACAGCGGCCCGAGCAACAAACACTTTGTTCCCGGAAGGATTATAAAAACTATACCCTAGTCTCACTTGGGTATCCCACAAAATAGCATCTATCTAATTTTGGTCCAAGCTTGTCAGAGGCTAAACGTTTTACTAATGTTTCACGTCCCCAAATTTTCATAAATGACATGCTTTGATATTTATCACTCTATATCTCATACGGAGTATTTTGAACCGCTTTGTTCGAAACTTGGTTAAGTGTATATTTAGCCGTTTCTTGAACATAACCCTAGAAACTGAATGGAAGATCCGCTTGACTCAATATCGATCGCACTATGTCCAACAAGGTACAATTTCTCCTCTCAGAATCTCTATTCCATTGAGGTATTCCAGAAGGAGTAAGTTATGATACACTATCACACTCCTTCAAGAAACTCTTGAAATTGAGGTTTAAGTATTCTCCTCCACGATCTGATCGTAAAACTTTTATACTTTTCCCTTGTTTTCTTTTCTACTTCGGGCTTATATTCATTGAACATTTTAAAAGAATCGGATTTGTTCTTCATAAGAACCACATATCCATATCTACTGAAATCATCAGTAAATGTTATGAAGTAGTATAAGCCCCCTTGCCATCATACGCATTCGACCACATACATCATTATGTATAAGTCATAATCGTTCGGTGGCCCTTTCACCTGATCAGGTAAAAGAAGATTTAGTCATTTTGCCAATGAGACAAAGTTCACATCTTCCGTATGATTCAAAATCAAACTTATCCAAGTATTCATCTATATGTAACTCATAAATGCATTTCTCATTAATATGGCTTAACGACAATGCTAGAGGTAATGTTTGATTTGATTCAACTTAGAACATATAAATTATTAACTAAGTGTGCAACAATATAAGTCTTATCAATGAAATAGAATAAATAACTATTGTTTATTTAATTAAAATGAAAACCTTTCTTGTCCTGACAATAAATTGACTTAATGTATCCGCTAAAGGAAGGCACGTAATAACAATTTATCATGTTCTCAATCTCGCCTTAAAGGCAATATTAGGTATCGAGTTCCTTCAACTAGAGCAACAAATTTTGCTCCAATTCTAAACCTATACCTGAAGCTTGACCATTACTAGTTTTCTTCTTTAGATCTTCCAAATAAGCTCGACAATTTAACTTCCATTCATCCAGTTATTTCCAAAGAAATGACAATCATCTCCTTTAGCAACACCACTATTAGGCTTCAAAAGCCCTTTGAGATTGGACTTTGGTTTGGCACCGAATAAGATCAAATATTCACCTTGCCTGTCCACTTTCCTTTCCCATTTGCATTCCATGTGTACATCATCAATATGGACGTAATTCATGCCTTTACCGTGTTATTTTCAGCAGTTCTAAACATGCTTAACAACTTAGTGAATGTTCTGTTTATCTCATTCCTTTTGTTCTTAACAAACTAAGGATATAAGTTGTTCAAAGATTGTTTGATTAAATCAAGCTGAGTCTCTAGACTATTCTTAAAACCCAAAATATCAAGGTACATATACATATCATCTTCAGAATATGTGGTCCAACCGGATATCATTCTCCCATTAATACAAAAACATGGTGCCTTATTATTGTCAAATCTTTCTAACAAGCATATCCTTCAAACATCCTTTGAAGGTGCTCAATCATATCATAAGCATCATTATGCTCTTGTTGCTTCTAAAGCCCAACACTCATAATTACAAGCATGAGACATGAAACATCAGTTGCATAATCAATTTGCATCTGGTAAGCATTTTGTTCAGCACATATTTCATTCTCAGCTAGAAGAAATAAGGGAGTGGTTTGAGTGACATCCTTGAACCTGAGGACAATCCTCAAGTTCCCATGTCAATTGAGGAAATTATTTCATGTCAGCTTGTCTTTCTCAAGGACTATTACATAGAGAAGTTATTTGTGTTATTTGTCATTTGATATCTACAATATTAAAGTGCATAAAATGACTTAGTCTACAGATGATCATCAAATTATGTTCAAGTGATTATTCATTATATATTCACAATATATATCTCCCACTATTTTTATCAAATCAATAGCCCTAACTATTAATTCAGAAAAAATATCTTCTATATCCTTTCTAGTGAGCCAAGATCCATATTTCACCATGCGTTAGGTCAGCTTTGGCTTTTCTCCAAAAACATGATTATTTTAGGTAGACAACATTTATCAATTATATTAACTATATAACTCTTGGATAGCTTAGTGGAACAACATTTGTTCATATTTATCTAATAAATCTCACCAAACTCTATGCCTCTAAGTTCACAATCCTATTGTGGTAACTCAGTTAAGTCAAACCCATTAGTCGAAAAGTATCAATATACTTCACATCTCCCACGATAGATGAGAGTACTTCGCTTTGGCGAACCCACTCCTTATCGATCTAGGGGTGGACGCACTGGACTAATTGGAAGGCATCTGATCAACTTAATATTAACTTTAGGGTTTTGTTAATTTTAAAACGATCATGATCCCATCATAAATAGATTCCCAATTTTTCCTTGAATAAAATACTTCAAATCAATATTCGTCAATGGTTTGATTTCCAGGTAGTGAGGGAGTCACAACGATCTCGCTTAAAACCCACAACCTTACAAGTTCAAAGAACTTGCTTTTGACAAAATCGCCCCATGTCAAAAATAAAGAAAATTTGTATTTTATTCCGTGTTTCATAAACACGAGAATCTCATAATCGTTTGTTCATTTTAAAATCTTGAGTCGTTACAGATTTTATCTTGTTTAGAAAGCATGGCATGAGTGTCGTATCTAATACATACATCCTTAATCTAATTAAGCATGCATCTTTATAAACTACTCTACACATACATTCATCATATGCTCATATATATGTAAAGTGCAATAAATAAACGTGGTTGGTTATAGCTTTATCCTATGTGATCTTCATCAAGCTAATGACAAAGATCTAGGTCAATCTAAGGTGAAAAATAAATATAGGCTAACTATTACATGTCTTCTTTCTTTTATTGCTTCCTTGGATGGCCTCCATGTGAGATTACCCTTCCTTGATCTTCAAATCTTCATGTCTTCATGTACATTACACGAATGAAAAATAAAAACTATTCTAATGTACTTATAATAAGAACTCGAGTTACATTTGAGATTTAATTATTACAAGATCAAATGATATGCAAGCCGTATTTAAAAAACCAAAACCATTAACCTAAGGTCATAAGCCATAACCATCCACCATGCTCAATTAACACATAATAACATTTAAAACACATAATATGATCTTAACATATCATACCCATCATGATCTAATCATAAAAACCAAATATAGCAAAAATCAGAAAATTTGAAATTAAATCTGATAACATTAAATCGCAGATTACGGGGTCTAAACGACGTCAAATGCCTTACAGGCCAGTCGATGATAGCTTTATCTATCAATTACATTCAGATGCTCGATTCCATATTAAATAGCGTATTCGTTCGCCAAAATCGGACACCAGACACAGATTTCAGCAAATCCGCTGCATCCGATTCAGAATCGTATCAAATACGATTCTTATAATAAGAACAAACATAAAACATGTATATATCAGTATATATACATATTATATAATCATCATATGATTGTACAACTCTCAAGAATATCATATATTCAAAACATATATATACATATGCATATATAAACATAACAACATGTAAAACATACAAAATCGCATACATAACATGTGACGACTGAGAATTTTGTGACGTAATTAAGTCAATAAAGTATGTGTTATGTGATGTGATTATAATTATGTGACTAAGTGATGATTAATTATCTTTTCTGTATAATAGAGTATGGGAGCGTAAATAAAAACGTTCCAATTTAAAGAGTCAGCTTAGAAGTTAAGCTGAGGTGTCGGGCCGTCAGGTAGAACGGAACCCATCCTAATAGGGAGATAAAGAATATATAATGTAAAGTATGTGTGATTGAATGAACTGAATGTTTGAATAAAGTATTTCGTACTAAGTGACGTGTTGATTGATAATGATAATGAGAAGTGCAATCGAAACGCTGAGCTTCGGGCCGTCAGGCTGAACGTGACCCGGTACGCGTAAAAGAGGATAAAGATTAAAGAAGGATAAATTCTATGATCAAACCTGAGTCGTTACGTGATTATATATGTGAGATTGTTGTTTGTGTGCATGACTATGTGTTCTGTGACAATTTTATGAATTTTAAAGGGATTATGTGACTTAAATAAAGGTTTAATTAACCTTCGCGCATTTTTATAAAATCATCCGAGTAAGATAAAAACATGGGATTTGTTCTGATATCTTCTTAGTAGTCCCAGAGACTTTTTAAAAATGATGAGTGAATTTAATTGTTGGTCTTTGCATTTTTAAATTGATTTTATGTGGAAAATGTTATTATTAGAGCAAGCTTGTGAAATTCATATAAAATCAACCGTTTGCTCAAAAATCTATTATGAGTAATGGTTAAAAAGCTAATTTCGAGGCTTACGTATTAAAATTGTCATTTTCAATAAATCTCGACTTCCCGAGAGAGATACATTTTATATTTAAATTTTGTTGCATTTGAGTAAAAAGAAAAGGGACTATGAGCATGAAATGGAATTAGTAGATTACAAATTTGCCCTTGTTTTTAGTGGTATATAAACCCACTTCCCTCCCCCTTTTTCTTTTTCCTCCCGTGCACTCACTCTCCCCTTCCCTTCTCTTTTCTTTTCTTTCTCTCGAACACTCTCACTCTCTCTCTCGGCTCTCTCCATCTCTCATCTCCTTCACTTGCATGCAACCCTCAAATCTCATCCAAACTCAAAGATATTGCCACCTTTAGACTTTATTTTCGGTATACTCTTCGATTCCTATTTGCATGTAAGTGTTTATAGAAGTTTTGTTGGTTAATCACTATGGTGGTGTTCAAGGAAAACAATTTCTTGATGCAAAACCATGAGAGTGAATTCAAGCACTTTTGGGGTCATAAACTCGAGAGGAGACCCGTTATGGGCTCTCTCAAGTTCGACCACCACTGGCCATGATCCAAAGGAGAGCCGGTGGAGTTTCTATGATATGATAATTTGATTTTAGCTTTGCATGTTATGGTTTCTTGAAAGCTTGAAGAAGGGTTTTGTTTCTTGTGTTGAAACTCGAATATGTGATTGATAAAATGATTCCATTGATTGTTTTAGGAAGTAAATGGATATGTTAAGTGATTGTTGTTTGGAAAAATCAAAAATTAAGGTTTGCATGTGAGTTTTTACTTCGGTTATATGCTAATTAAAAGAGGAATTTGATTTTTGTAAGTTGATCTTGGTGAACACTAAGCTTATATAGCCTAAAGAGTGATTGCATGTTAGTTTTAAAGAAGATAAAGTGGTGCATGTCAATGTTTAGTCCTTGAGTTGTAAATCATGTTCTTGCCGAATTAAAAATAAACTTAAAAGGGGATAATTTGGTGATTAAGTGGATGCTTGTTGATTGAATGAATTGATTAAAGCTAAATTCACTAGGTAATGCTTGGTTTTGGTGTTTAAGTGAATGGAATGATCTAGTTAAGGACTAAAACAAGTGGGAAATGTGATATATAACCTTGCATGTCAAAATCTGTTAGATATATTTGATAATGTCATGGCTAATATAATTTATGTTTAGATTTCAGATCTTACTTAACAGGACAAGTCAGTACTTAACCGTTAATCAGTACTTATACTGGAAGTCAGGACTTAAGGATATCAGTACTTATATTATCAGGAGATAATCATCAGAAGTTAGATATCAGAACTTAAGTGCTGAAGGACGTTCAGATAAGGACAGTAGCTGATTAAAGGAAAGAAGATCGAGATAAACATAAGAAGAGATATGCATGAAGAAGGAGTTCCGTGAAGAATGGAATACTTGGAAGAAAAGATACCTGATTCATATATTTTAGGAAGCAGAATTATATTCCATATCAATTAGCGATTATCTTGTAACTGTGTAGTATATAAACACAGACATAGGGTTTACACTATAAGTGTTCTCATATTCGAGAAGATTATTTATTGTAACCCTATCAGCTCTCGTGATATTTGTTCATCACTGAGAGGTAACCGTTCCATACTGTAACAGAGTTTATTGTTTCAATAAAGTTTGTTTTCTGTTACTTAAGATATTAAAGTTCGATTTGATTGTATTATACACTGTATTCACCCCCTCTACAGTGTGTGTGACCTAACAAGTGGTATCAGAGCTAATCTGTTAACACACATACAGTTAAAGATCCAAACACAATCATGTCTGACACAGAAACTCCAACTAAGCCTACCAAAACTGAAGAACCTCCAAAGACACAAATTCAAAGTCGGTATGAGACTATCAGAGTTCCCATACTGAGACCATCTGAATATCCCATATGGAAGGTAAGGATGGCCATGTTCCTGGAAGCAACAGATCCATAATACCTTGATAGAATCAAGGAAGGGCCTCACAAACCAACCAAACTCGCAGTTGCAGTTGCAGGTGAAGCAGCAAAGACCGTACCAAAGGAGAAGAGTGATTATACTGCTGAAGATATAGCATCAATTGCTAAAGATGCTAAGGTACGACACTTACTGCATAGTGCCATTGATAATGTAATGTCAAACAGGGTAATCAACTGCAAGACTGCTAAGGAGATATGGGATGCTCTGGAAACAAGATGTCAGGGAACTGACACAATTAAGAAGAACAGGAAGACAATACTCACTCAAGAGTATGAACATTTTGACTCAAAGACTAATGAGTCATTGAATGATTTATATGATAGATTTGTCAAACTTTTGAATGATTTGTCATTGGTTGATAAAGAGTATGATCTTGAAGATTCAAACCTTAAATTCCTGTTAGCTCTTCCTGAATGCTGGAATTTGAAGGCAACGACAATAAGAGACAACTACAATCTTGATGAAACAACTCTTGATGAAATCTATGGAATGCTCAAGACTCATGAACTTGAGATGGAACAAAGAAGCAAGAGGAAAGGAGGAAAGTCAAGGACAGTTGCTCTTTAGGCTGAAGAAGAATCCCCCAAAGCAGCTTCCTCAAGGAAAGACAAGGGTAAAGCTCTTTTCATAAAGTCTGATACTGAGTCATCAAGTTCTGAGAGTGATGATGACTCAGATTCTGAAAGCTTGCCTGAGACTGATGCTGATGAGGAGATGATGAAGCTGTGTGCTCTTATGCTGAAAGGCATCACAAAGATTGCATACAGGAAGTTCAGGAAGGGAAAGAAGTTTTCCAGGAAAGGCATAAGTTCTGATAAGAAGAATTTCAGAAGATCTGAAGGCAGAGGAGGAAAGTCTGACAGAGGAGATTATACAAATGTTAAATGCTATAACTGTGGTGAGAAAGGCCACATATCTCCTGATTGCAAGAAGGCAAAGGGTGACAAAGGCAAGGCACTTGTCACAAAGCAGAAAAGCTAGACAGACACCTCAGACTCTGAAAGTGAGGAGAACTATGCATTGATGGCAAATGCTGATAAAGAAAGTGCTGAGAGCAGTTCTGAAGCTGCTGAAACAAAGGTACCTCAGACTACTTATGCTTTTCATACTGATGATATTAATGAGTTGAGAAGATATCTTAAAACCATGTTTGTTAGTTATAGAGATCAAACTTTAACATGTGAAAGATTAACTTCTGAAAATCTTGCTTTTAAGAAAAGAAATGATTTCTTAGAAAAAGAGTTAGTTATGTTCCATCAAACTCAGAAGGATAGAGATGATGCTTTTTATGTTAGGGATGAAGTGCTAAAAATGAATGAATCTCTAAAAACTGAGTTAGAAAAGGAAAGAGAGATTATCAGGACATGGACTAACTCTGGCAAAATAACTCAAAATTTGCTAAGTAGTGGAAACTGGAAAGAGGGCTTAGGTTATGGAGAGGATAAAAATGATAAAGGAACTGAAGAAATTAAGCCTGTTGTTAAGCAAAAGCCAAAGTTAAAACTTGTTAAGTTTGTAACTGTAAAGTCTGAAAATGAGAAATCAGAAGTTAAAGAGGAATTAACTTCTGACAAACTAAAATAGGAAAAGACAGCTGAAGTAAACATAGGCTTAATGACAAAGAAGCAGCTTAAGCATAAGCTGAAAGATGTTAAGAATGCAAAAAGGTAAAATCACCTAGGAAAAATAGGAATGGAAAGGAAGGTGTGAATAAAAGCAATGATTATAAACCTGTTCCTGATACTCCTAGGAAAACATGTCATAACTGTGGAAGTTCTAACCATCTGGCTTCTTTTTGCAGGAAGAATAAGAATATTAACTCCTTACCTTCAAAATCAAGAGTTAAGAGTCAGTCTGTTATATACAAACCACAAAATCCTTGTTTTCATTGTGGTAGTTTATGGCATTCCATTTATACTTGTAAGGAATATCATAGTTTGTACTATGATTATTATCAAATAAAACCTTCTTTGAAGAAAGTTTCCATTGTTCCTTCTAGTATAAATTCTGATTCAAAGTCTGGTAGTGTAAGTTCTGATAAGAAAAATGTTAACATAAACTCTGATGTTAAATCCGCTGCAAATGTTAACAAACTTAATAAGACCAAAGGATCCAAGTAAGTCTGGGTCCTTAAAACCAATAACTAGTGGTCTTTGTGATTGCAGGGCAACAGGAAAAATATTCTAGTTCTGGACAGTGGATGCTCAGGACATATGACTGGAAATAAGGCCCTGCTATCAGACTTTGTGAAGAAAGCTGGCCCAAGTGTTTCTTATAGAGAGGGCAACATTGGAAAAACATTGGGATATGGCAATATCAATCTTGGGAATGTCATAATTAAAGAAGTAGCTCTGGTCTCAGGACTTAAACACAATCTGCTGAGTATAAGTCAAATCTGTGACAGAGGTTATCATGTTGATTTCTTTGAAGAACACTGTGAAATTATGAGTAAATCTAAAGGCAAAGTTGTTCTGAAAGGATATAGGCGTGGTAACATTTATGAAGCTAAGCTTTCAACAAGTACTGATAGTTCTACAATTTGTCTGATGAGTAGAACATCAATTGAAGAAAGCTGGAATTGGCACAAGAAACTCTCTCATTTAAATTTCAACAATATAAATGAACTGGTCAAGAAAGATCTTGTGAGAGGACTGCCAAAGTCAGTATTTGCTCCTGATGGCCTTTGTGATTCCTGTCAGAAAGCCAAACAAAAAAAATCTTCTTTTAAGAGCAAGACTGAATCATCAATTCTTGAGCCTTATCATCTACTACATGTTGATCTATTTGGTCCAGTGAATGTCATGTCTATTGCAAAGAAGAAATATGCGTTGGTCATAGTGGATGAGTTCACCAGATACACATGGGTGTATTTTTTGCACACAAAAAGGGAAACTGCATCTATCTTGATTGATCATGTCAAACATCTGGATAAATTGGTCAAAGATTCTGTGAAAATCTTAAGGAGTGATAATGGCACTGAGTTCAAGAATTTGATAATGGAAGAGTTCTGCAAAAACCATGGAATAAAGCAGGAATTTTCTGCTCCTGGAACTCCACAGCAAAATAGAGTTGTTGAAAGGAAGAATAGAACTCTCATTGAAGCTGCACGTATAATGCTTGAAGAAGCAAAGCTTCCAACCTATTTCTGGGCTGAAGCTGTGCAGACTGCTTGTTTTACTCAAAATGCAACACTCATTAACAAGCATGGAAAAACACCATATGAGATGGTGAAGAAAAAGAAGCCAAATCTGAAATACTTTCATGTATTTGGATGCAAGTGTTTTGTTCTCAAGACTCATCCTGAACAGTTATCCAAGTTTGATCTAAAAGCTGATGAAGGAATCTTTGTTGGATATCCACTTTCCACAAAAGCCTTCAAAGTCTATAATTTGAGAACAAAAGTGGTCATGGAATTTATCAATGTCTCCTTTGATGACAAGAAGATTACTGGTCTTGAAGATTTTATTGACCATGATCAGCTGAGGTTTGAAAATGAAGACTCAAATTCTGATGCTGAAAATCCCGACAGTCTAAGTCCTGATACTGTAAATTCTGATGGATTAAACTCTGATGTTATTGAAACTGTGGTGACTACATCAAAGGAAGATGCACCTATGCAGGGGGAGCATACTCAAGATCTTACCACATCTCAAGAAACATCAGAACATACATCTGGCTCTTCAAGTTCTGATTCGTCAATTTCTGATAAGCCAAGTTCTGATAGTGCTGAAAATCTAAATACTGAAGAATCCAACTCAGAGAGCATAGTTTCAGGGGGAGCATTAGAAAATGAAAATGAAGACAGCATGGATCATGGGGGAGCATCCAGTTCTAGAGAAAACCTTCCATCTACAAGGAAGTGGACAAAATCACATACACCTGATTTGATAATTGGAAATCCTGATGCAGGTGTCAGAACTAGAACAGGTACTTCAAATGAATGTCTTTACAATTCTTTTCTCTCTCAGACTGAGCCAAAGAAAGTGGAAGAAGCTCTTCAAGATGCTAATTGGGTGCAAGCAATGCAGGAAGAGTTAAATGAATTTGAAAGAAACAAAGTCTGGACCCTAGTGCCAAGACCAAAGAATAGATCTGTTGTTGGTACAAAGTGGGTATTCAGAAACAAAACTGACAGTGATGGTATAATTACAAGGAATAAGGCAAGGCTGGTTGCAAAAGGATATTCTCAACAGGAGGGAATTGATTATGATGAAACATTTGCACCAGTTGCTAGGTTAGAAGCCATAAGGATATTTTTGGCTTATGCTGCTCACAAAAAGTATACTGTCTTTCAAATGGATGTGAAAAGTGCTTTTCTCAATGGAGAATTGGAGGAGGAAGTATATGTTGAACAACCTCCAGGTTTTGTAGATTCCAAACATCCAGATTATGTCTACAGGCTTGATAAAGCACTTTATGGACTTAAGCAAGCTCCTAGAGCATGGTATGAGACTTTAGCTCAGTTTCTTCTGGAAAGTGGATTCAACAGAGGAACAATAGACAAAACACTGTTCTACCTCAACCATGGAAAGGACTTACTTCTGGTCCAAATTTATGTTGATGATATCATTTTTGGGTCTACAAATGACAGACTTTGCAAGAAGTTTGCCAAACTGATGCAGTCAAGATATCAGATGAGTATGATGGGGGAACTTAGCTATTTTCTGGGCCTTCAAGTCAAGCAGAATGAAGAAGGCACTTTTATTTGTCAAACTAAGTACACCAGAAACTTGCTGAAGAAATTTGGAATGCAAGATTGTTCAAGTGCATCCACTCCCATGGCCACTGCAACAAAACTGGATAAGGATACTGGTAAATCAGTAGACATTACTGATTACAGAGGTATGATTGGCTCTCTACTTTATCAAACTGCTAGTAGACCTGATATCATGTATGCTAACTTTCTTTGTGCAAGATTTTAAGCAGATCCAAGAGAACCTCACTTAACAGCTGTGAAAAGAATTTTTAAGTATCTTAAAGGAACAGCTGATCTGGGATTGTGGTATCCTAGAGAATCAGATTTTAAACTAATAGGTTACTCAGATGCAGATTTTGCAGGTTGCAAAATTTCCAGGAAAAACACAAGTGGAAGCTGCCAATTCCTTGGAGGCAGATTGGTTTCTTGGTTCAGCAAGAAACAAAAGTCAATTTCCACATCAACTGCAGAAACAGAGTATATTGCTGCAGGAAGCTGTTGTGCACAGATTTTTTGGATGAAGAATCAGTTACTGGATTATGGGTTAACATATTTCAAAATCCCTATTTACTATGATAATCAAAGTGTTATTGCTATGACAGGTAATCCAGTTCAACACTCTATGACAAAGCACATCAGCATCAGGTTACCACTTCATAAGGGAACATGTGGATGAAGGTACAGTGGAATTGCACTTTATTCCAAAAGATCAACAACTAGCAGATATCTTCACAAAACCACTATGTGAAGCCACTTTTACAAGATTGGTAAATGAACTTCGAATGGTTTCAGGTTCTTTTTCTAAATCTGCCTAGTTTTGTTCTGATGCATCAGACTTTATGCTCAGTATTTACAGAATGTAATCTCTTTGTGTATTCTGTGATTAATTGATAAATGTTTTTAAGTACTGACTGTTGTCTGATATATGTTTCTAAACTCTGATAAGTGATATGTCTGTCTAAGTAACCATTCAATCCTATGAGGATAACTGTGCTAGATACTGACCTAGTAGTCTTCAATACACAAATGATCCCATGTAAGAAGTAATTATTTCTGTGGAAATTTTATGACACAAGCAAATTCTGATAATTGAGCTTAGTTGAGTTTACTTTGTGTATCTTATTACTAAGTCACAAATTAGAATAATGCTACTCCTCTGTTAAGTTCTGATACTAGTAAAACTGCTGAATGTACTAAGTGCTGATAAACCTCACTTATCAAAAGAAAAACCAAAAGGATCAAAGAATAAAATCAGGTACTCCTTTGAGATCTAGAGTAAAAATGTGGAAGGGACGACCCAAGTGCTTTGCTGGTATTAAGTAAATATGCATTAGAAAAGCAAAATATTTTCTTGGTGACTTTTCACACTCTATGATTACTGGAGAAATACTCTGATAATAGCATAAATTCCGATAAGTAGTCGTGACTCACTTACACTGAGAAGCCACTGTAAAATAGAATTTAAAAAGATGCATAAAATTAGCACAAAATAGTTGAAGTGGACTCAAGCATGAACTCATTCATCAGTAGGTTTCAGGATAATGATAGCTCTTTAGCAAAATTTTAGTTATGCCTTATTTCTAAGCTGTACTGAAGTGAATCAGACTTTACTCTTTGTCTGCTATTTAGCTTAATGCACACACTAACCACTCCATATGAATGATGAAAATCACTGTGGTGATCTATGTTGTTTTAGATGAACAGTCATTGTGTCACCTTGCACTAATTCTGAGGACAAGTTCTGGTTGCATATTCTGAAGATTAAGTTCTGAAGAGTATAACTCAGAACTTGTATGAGGATTTACTCAGATAAGCATTCATTTTTCGAGTTAAGAAATTATGTTCTGATGACTATTAAGTTCTGATATAAGTCTAAGTTCTGATATTACAGTCTAAATTCTTTACTTGACTTATCTGTGGATAAAATTTGATAACAGTCTCAGCTCAAACTAGAATATGTTGAAGTGGAAGATTAATAGTCACTATGGTTAGGGTTGATGGTATTCGTACTTGAACAGTCTACTTTTACTTGTTACTTGTGCGCATTAAACCATGTTTTCTCTTTCCAATGAATGTTATTCTTTTTTTTCAAGTCTGGGGACACGAAGAAGAATTAATTCTACCTGTCAGCATTAAATTCCTTTGCGTCTTGTTATTCCTAGTGAACTAACAATGAGATTTACAGAAGGGGGGTTGAATGTAAATCTCAAAACTTTTTCAAGTTTTGAGCAGTTTCAAAGGCTGTGTGTTTAAGATAAACAAGTGTGTGAATTGCTTTAAGCTAATACAGACAGATATATATTCAAGCACAAAAGTACAGAACACAACAGACCTTAAAAACTTTTCTGGTGGATTTGTTGTTCCACCAGAGATGGTATTTCAGAAAATCTGTGATTCAAGAAGTTGATCACAGCTGCATCCTAGTACAAACTTGTTATTTCTAGAGAACTAACAATGAGATTTACAGAAGGGGGGTTGAATGTAAATCTCAAAAATTTTTCAAGTTTTGAGCAGTTTATAAAGACTGTGTGTTCAAGATGAACAAGTGTGTGAATTGCTTTAAGCTGATACAGACAGATATATATTCAAACACAAATGTAAAGAACACAATAAACCTTTAAAAACTTTTCTGGTGGATTTGTTGTTCCACCAGAGATGGTATTTCAGAAATTCTGTGATCTAAGAATTTGATCACAGCTGCATCCTAGTACAAACTAGATAATTTTTCTCTCAAGATTTTTCTAAACAGCTCTGGAAAAATTCTTATCTAATTACTAGCTACTACTTGGTTTATATATTACCAAGTTTACAAGTGAAGACAAGGATATATAAAATAATAAAGTAAGATCTCCACTTGTTTCTTCTCCAGTTCACTCAAGTACTTTGTTGACTTAATGTCTCTTTATACTAGAGTAGAACGGCTGCTTTTTCTGATGTTCCTGAAATTAGGCTGCCACATTTCAGTTATCTCTGTTCACCCACGTGCCTCTGTTTGTAGGTACAACTACCACTTATCAACGGTTAATCAACAGAACATCCGTTGAAGCTTTCATCCGTTGATGCACTCATCCGTTGAAGGATGTTATCCGTTGAAGCTTTAGAGACATCCGTTGAAGCTTAGCTTCTCATCCGTTGAAGGTCTTTAAGTCATCCGTTGATACCACTTCATTTATACAAAATTACAAGGCATGAAATATTTACAATTGGCCTTCCTATCTGCATATCTTCTAGTAGTCAACATGACTCATAGTTTCTCTCAACTTCTAAGAATTACATCTTAAATACAGAGACTGAAATATGCTACAACACTAGACTTATTTCTAAGTAAAGCTACACCATCAACGGATAGCCAAAGTGGTCTTATCCGTTGAGGCTACAGACACTGAATTTCTACTTAAGTGTTTTGTTAAACATATCATCAAACTAATGCACATATATTCCTAACAATCTCCCCCTATTTATGTCTATAAGAATTGTAGGCATAAATTCAGGGTTAACTTGATGATAACAAAACACTTAACAGATATATGAATTGAAACTAAGTAGAAATTTGAAAATGCTGCAAAAATGTATGTACTAGGAGGAAATTGAAGATTTACAGTATTTCCAAGGATACTCCTTTAGCCTGAGAAAATCATCTTTTTCTTCTTTGTTCCCTGGTTTTCTTTCCTAGCCCTTTGTCATTTTCCTCAATTTGGAGTTGGAGTTGTCTGAAGAATTCAGCTTCATCTTCAACACTGATATCCAACTTAGATTGCATTTCCTTGAGAGTTTCATTGCTGGCAATCTTGAGTTGGTCTTCAAGTCTGAAAAATCTTCTGACTCCTTTATCATCTCTAAATTCCATCAACCAATGAGGTGATTTGTGAATTGTAATTCCCCTTTCTTGAATGAGTAAAGTCCTGGGTAAAGCATTGGGCTCCCTCCAAGTTTTCCTTATATTGGCAATCTTGTTGAGAATTTCAGTCTTGGCAGTTCTGGTAAAGCCAGAATCCTTTTGTATAGCTGAAAAGACTCTAATCAAGGTAGAGTAGCCTTCATTTAGAATCCTGTGGAGAGGCCATGTTCTTTCCCCAGCTCCTTTGTATCTGAACACTAATCTCTCTGGTAGCTGTCTGTAAGCAGCTATTCCTCTTACATCCTCCAGCTCATCCAGATAGAGTTCAATGTCTGAAATTTCTTTTATGTCACAGATGTGAACATAATCATCTTTAGAAATGGATGGCTTAGGCTTAGGCTTTTGTTTTTGAGTGAATTTCTTAGAGGTTATGGGAGGTGTAGATTTGGGTTTTCTTTTCTGTTTCTTTGGTAGTGGAAGAGTGGTTAGAAAGGTAGGCAATTTGATGGTGTCCCAATCAATAGGTTCCTCTTTTGGAATGATTGGTTCACCATGGATGTTTATAGTGGGATTAGCAACAAGAGGTTCAGGTATGGAAGGTAGTGGTTTAGATATAGATTTGGTTACTTCAGTATTATCTTCACTCCTTCTATGTGCCTTGGCCTTTCTTCTGTTTCCCTTCTGCCATTCCTCTCTTTCTTCCATACTCTCACCAAATATACTCCCAAAAACCTCATCTAGGTTTGCAATCTTGTCTTCACCCCTGACTTCAATTCCTTTCTCTTCTTCAACTTGACTTGACTTTAGCTGTTGTTCAAGCTTTGCTTGTGATCTTTTGTCAGCCTTTAGTTGCTTGACTTCTTCCTTCTTGGCTATTGAGAATTTGGGATGTCCTTGCATCACACATATGCTCTTTCCCTCTCTAGAGATAATAGCCCTATTTCTCCTTACAGCCTCATCCATGGTCTCTTTGAGATAAGCAATACTCC